>NC_089871.1:11344321-11619321 GCF_036373705.1 Amia ocellicauda
AGCTATGATAAAATCATAATAAAAATACATTTACAAAAACTCAGTTTTCCACTGATCCCTGTGAGGAAAGGGTAGAGAGATCCGAAGGCAAGGTGGATGGAATAAAAGCAATCTAATAAATCCTTTGTTGATGCATGAAGAGAGACTTTTTATAACAAACAGTGCAGCAGTCAGAAACAGTGGTATAGTGGTATACACCGATCTGTAGGAAGATGTCCAACATCTGGGAGAACGGCTTTCACTCCAGAGGTTGGCCAGTATTGCTCCTGTAGCTCTTCCTCCTCAGAAACATTACAAACAAACAGTCTGTCTGGGTCACTTTTTGATCTCGAAACCCACTCTTTTAACATATCAACATGAACAATTTGAGTTTTCTTTTTCAGTTCATAGGTCACAGGACCTTTCTTTAACTTGCGATGATTTGTCGTACCACTTCTTCTGCCTTTGCGCCTGGGTCATGTTCTCGTGCTCCATTGTGGAAAGCTGTTCAAACGTATCCCACATTTTAACAATGTAGGCAAGGATATTCTCTGGCTGAGGGGGTTTATCTCCATCCAACACTTCTTTCAGGACAGCCAGTGGGCCTCGCACAGGATGGCCATACAAGAGCTCAAACGGTGAGAAGCCTGTAGATGAATGGGGTGCTTCCTGGTAAGCAAAAAGAAGGTAGGGAAGCCACTGATCCCAATCAGAGCCAGATTCAGCAACAAACTTCCTCAACATGCTTTTTAAGGTTTGGTTAAACCATTACAGCCAAAATAAATTTTCCGCAACCCCGGCCCTCATCTTTGCTCTGCCTAGATGACCTGCCCAAGGTATCGCATGCCCTAACCGCATGACCTCCTCCCTAAGCTCTACAGGAACCACCAGCTGCTCTCCTTCCTCAGCTTGACAAAACAATGTATTCTCTCTGATAAAAAAAGATTCAGGTTTGACCAGATCTGTGCCCTTCTCTGCACATGCAAAATAAGGCTTAAGGCTAGGATCCTGTCTCTGAGACCCGCCACATCACTAAAGTTCTCTGAAACACACTCTTCTAAGTTCAGACTTGTCAACAACTCTTTACTTCTCGTCCCCATACATTTCTCCTTTCTTCTCTGGCTTCTAGATGTTCTATCCCGCGTCCACTTTCAACAAAAGGTAAAGCTGACCACAATGTTTTATCACTATTACTCTGGGCTCTTGTAATCACCATCGCGTCTGCCCTTGAACCCTCTCCTACCAGCAACAAATCATTCAACACTGATATATCACGCCCCACAATTACTGGGTACGGTGAAACTTTCATCACACCCACCGAAAGAATATAGGGCTGCTCTGCAATTTCAATCCTAAAATCAACTACAGGATTAGCACATTCATCTGCATGAACACATCTGATCCTGGCCTGTCTGCCGCCATTTAACAGCATCGAATCGAAGTTTGGGAACTGCCCGGGTCTATTAATGCTTTCAGATACTTCTCTGCAACCTTAACTACCACAGTGTCTTCGTGGAGCAATGACAACGGGTATGAATTGGATGTGTATATGTACAGAAAACTGTTACAGATCAGCTTAATCAAACCCCACCCCCCTCGCTATACCGCTGTAGATCTTCCTCGGATTATTATTTAAATGCAGATAACTAAAGCCGCATTTGTGAGGAGCGCACTAACCGCATCATCACAATCCGCAGCAGTTTATTACAGTCAGACAGTCAGTCACACACATATCGACAGGTGCAGAGCCACACACACACACACACACACACACACAGACGGGCCTTCACGCTGACTGCTGCAGACTGTGTGTCTGAGACTTCGCCTGTTACCAGCAAATAAAATCAATTCCTCCTCATGCACGTCCACCGGTGCGGCCACAGACACAGGGCACGCCAGGCTCTGACAGCGTGTATATATATATATATATATATATATATATACAGACACACACACGATATTATATATTCCACAATACATTACAAACACATCCACACGCGCAGGGATACATGCACAGGCTCCTGTTAATTATTGATGACAGTATTAACATGCTTCTCGATATTCAGCGCAAGCTGCCCCAGCCACAGACACCAACCTGTGCAGCAGGCAGGCAGGCAGGTCAGAAGAAACCACAGCCCTGTCCGCCCTGTCCGCCCACTGGGAACAGCGGTATCTCCTGGAGGGTGAAACTGAGCTGCTTTAAAACGCGTTCACCTCCAATCCTCACAGTCACCAAACTGTTTCCGGCATGTTAAAGGTTAAAAAGTGATTGTATGCTAGCAGTCAGATGTTCGTGTTGACATCGACACTGCTGCCATTACTAATATTATGGTTAACGACCTGCTCACTTCTGAATTGCTTCCTACGTCATGAGTAGCGGTCCAGTTTGCTCTGAATGCCTGTCCAGGTGCGGCCCTGCCCGCCCTGCTGCCCGGGCCGGGGGTACGTGTTGGGCAGCGGCGCCACCGTCACCACCGATCCGCCGCCGGCGCTCACAGCTGCAGGCGGGTTGCTAGTGCAGCGTCCTCGCCCTTAGAAACCTCGGGCTGTTCGGTTATTTATTTATTTTATTTATTTATTGCCAAAGAGAGAGATTAATGGGAGCAGTAGCCTAACATCCTTAGATGCATTGGATAAGAGTCGCTAAAATGGTAAGATCGAGTCTTTTTTAAAGGCCGCGGTGCTGGTAGTAGTAGGCTAATAGTAATACATTAGTAGCTGTAAGCTGGTACTAAATAATGGAGGTAATTGTAAATACGCCGTGTTTTCACAAATCGTGGTGTGAAAGTGAGCGCTACACAGAAAGAACAGACGAATAACAACATGGATTTATTTATAGGAAAGGCGCGCAGTATATGCACATTCATGTGTTTATTTTAAATGTGTTTCTTGAATTTTTTTTCGCCTAAGCTGGTCGTCATTTAATTGAATAGGTGAATTAATTAGCGAAGTCGGTTTCGCTCTAAAGATCAGTGCATCACTGTTGCACTGTTTCAGATCTGTACAGAGCGACTAACGAAAATATATAACAATTAGACCTTGGTTATTGTTCTTATTCTTATTATTCTTTCTTCACGTTTCTGACTTGCACATTAGCTCCGAAAAAGCGTTTACAGTTTAACAATCAAATCAAGCCATTTAATGTGCTTCGAAACCTATCCACTTAAAGTTAATAGCACATTATTATCATAATCTGTATTATTATTATTATTATTATTATTATTATTATTAATAATAATAATAATAATAATAATAATAATAATAATAATAATAATAGGTTTATGCCTAGAAGCCATAAGTAAAGGGAATAATGAAGACAAAAATGACCGCATTTTTCAAACACTGAATACATCACAGAACAGCAAAATATCTATGGATTTTCTATCGATTGGCGTCTATAAATGGGAACACAATTAACTGCTTTCCACTTCGATAGGATTCCTCCTACAACCACCCCTCTCTCGTTCCAGAAGTTTCTCGTGTGTGGATTGCATGTGTGTGTGCGCAATTGCACGCCTGAGACATGCGCAGATAGTGTGTGTTTCTGTGTGTGAGATAGTGTGTGAGATTGAGTGTGTGAGAGTGTGTGTGTGTGTCTGAATACAAATCTTGTTGTTTCGATGTGTTTCGACGCGGACTTCTGCAGTATAAGGCACCGTAGGCTCACGTTCAAACTATTTCAAATGAAAATATTTGATATTTTGTAACACAAACCCATGTTGACAGTTTTAACACCCGAGTGGATATCAGCACGAACGGCAGGCGGCGCTCTTCTACACCCCTGACGCGCGGCTGGCGGCACAGAGAGAGACTGCGTGGTGCCGCAGCTATGGCGATGCCACAGCAATTCTTAGGTCTGATATAACACGCAGACATTGTCACGTCAGTCACACATTAATGACTAGAGTGCTTCATATTTGAGCAACCAGATCTCTTGCATTTTCTGTTTATTTAAGACCAATCCTGCTGTCGGCGGCGCACTGGTTTCCTGCTGCTGGCGATGCTCGGTTATATTACACGGACTGCGCAAACACAGGATATTTGTTTTGGAGTAATTCGGGCGCACCTGTACTTGCGGCTGAACGGAAGGCCTCTCTTGAGTGTGATTATAAAGCAAATGTTTAAAAAAGAATTGCATGCACATATAAACAAATACACAGACGAGCCGAGCGTCGCTGACAGCAGCAGCAGCCGCTACCCCTGGACGCTGGCACGGCTGTCATCCTCGCAGCCCACCGAGCTGGAGCAGTCTGCGTGCAGCTGTGGATGGCAATACCGGTACAGTGTGTGCGAGAGAGGGAGAGAAAAAAGGAGAGAGAGATCAGGCTGCATTGGAAGCTTTATATAATACACTGCAATCGCTAAACTGCTTTCAGATGCGTCTTGGAGGCCTGGCAGCACTCACCTATCGCGTGTTTATTCAATCGATCTGTTAAAAGGTGATTATATATCTTCACAACACACTGATTCAAGTAGACACTCTGCCAGACGCAGATGCAACCAGAAATAGCGCCCGCGATATCAATAAAAGCTATTTTAAAGCCCTCATGTGCCCGGGCCGAGTGCAGGCGAAGGGGGGCAAACGCTCCTCACTTAGGGTTTGCGCTTTATTACAAGGGGATCATTTCAGACAGCAGTATTGGGGTCCCACTTTGACACCACACTACCTGCACGTGTAGAGAATGTCCATAGGAACCTGTTCAGTACAAGACGAATAAAGAAAGCTGCTTTCCAATGCACACGCCATTGAGACGCGCTATTATTATTATTATTATTATTATTATTATTATTATTATTATTATTATTATTATTAATTATAATAATTCGGCGCGAATGGTGCAGAAGGAGGAGGAGGAAGAAGGATAAAAATGCGAAATATACATTTAAAAAGGGAAACAAGACCAGCGACTTTACTAATCGATATACACCTAAATTATATTTTGCTCTCCACTTACAAATCCCTTAAGAGCGGCGGTGTGAGCGGGCAGCGCTCCCTGCTCAGCGCCCGGATTAGGAGCTGCCGTTTGCAGTGGCCTGGCTCGCTGGGCGGCCGGCTATCTCTGTCTGCATCTGGGAAAAAAAGACTGCCACACTTAAACGGCTTATAATTACATAAACACATTTAATTAATAAATAAATAGCCACCACCTGCCCCCGAGGGCTCGCAGCGTCGCGGGAGGGAGGCGGGAGAGGTATAGACCCGACGGCGGAGACTCGCACTCAACGCTGGACAAATGACACCCCAATGTCAGGAATCCGCCCCCCCTCAAATAAATAAGTTTTAATTGTCTAGAGACGACCATTGAATTGTTCAAGTTATGCTATAAAATTTTGCAATGTTTATAATTCTACACTGTCAATATAATAATAATAATAATAATAATAATAATAATAATAATAATTATTATTATTATTATTATTATTATTATTATTATTATTATTATTATTATTATTATTATTATTATATTGACAGTGTAGAATTATAAAAATTGCCGGTGACCGGCGCCCTGCTCACACAGTGCAGTGAGGACCTACACACCTGCAAGACACTGCAACACGAAAAACAACACATTTGACTGGACAACATGGAGTGACCACATTATGTGTGTACTTTCTCCACACTAGTTTTAAGAGTCCGTCTTAACAGTCTTCGCAGTTCATCCAATCATAATAACAATAATCATAATTTATGTATTACTACTACATTGCAGCGAATACTATTGTTATTTCCACATTTCAAAAATCAACAGCTGTACTATCGGCGCTGTTTGCATGACAGACCTAAATAACCAAAAAAAATCTAGCTCCATTTTTTTAATTTCAAATATTTTAAAATGTAAACCTATCAGACTGTGACTGATATAAGACGTCGGTTCTTATCGTGAATGTGGAGCCCAGCGTGTCACAGTGTCACACAGAAAACAGCATGGTCTCGGTAATATAATACATAAATAAAACTATTCTTTAAAATAAATAAAAACATTAAAAACTCTAAATTCATTATTTTGACTGTTTTTACGTATGTATATGTACAAATAGGAGTCTATTATGAGGATGATCACACACCGAAAAATGTGTTCATGCATTTAACCAAGTTATTATTATTATTATTATTATTATTATTATTATTATTATTATTATTATTATTATTATTAGCGTGGCTGTTTTGAAGTAATATACGTAACTTTCTCACGTGTTAACATCGACCCGCCGGTGGGTTATGCTCAATTCAGCAGAAATTAAGAAAGTCCTTTCTAGTGGTTTGTTTTAGCAAACTATTTAAACATTTTAATTAAGCAAACTCTGCATAGAAATATAAAATCTCTCTATGCCCGTCAAACACACAAAGGGGGTTAACACCTTATCTGGCCAGCGTTCATGTATTGGTCAAATTAATTAGGTGTACATTTAACCGTGACAGTATGATTTTTCATGATGTATCCCATGGTTGCGTATTGTAATGAAACAAAAACAACAACTGTAGTCCACAACACGGAATAAAAAATAATAATTAGAAATGTATATGGAATAAGAGACATCGCTGTAGTCAGGGCGCCGGAGTATCGAGCGGGTAAAATACAATAAAGAGCAGTGGCGGACAAATTGGTAAGTCTTACAAAGACTCTGGCATAACTATAGAGTAACTACTGAGCCCTGTTGAGTCTGTCCGGTGCCCCAGTGCAGTGTGAGACCTGGCACAGACGCTGTCGTGGTGCCCATGCATGCCTACAGTGTGACGCCTGTATGAACAGCACTGCTGACGCTTCGGTAGCGCGTCGCTTTCTGCGGCCATATGACGTCTGTTGGTCGCCTGTGATAGTTCTTGCTCTCATTACATTTTTGCTCCCGTTTAACACAGTAAGGTGTAGTGTGGTGTAATTTTGTTAAACATTGAAATCAAAAGTAGTGGTATACCATGGTTTATTAGTTTATTATAACATGGTAAACACGATAAAATATGGTATGGTAAAGAAAGTGGGAGTGTAAGTCGACACATATACAGGATGTATGAATTGTATATATTATTTTTGCAGGCCCATACAGTACGTTGCATTATTATTGTTTTTCTGTCTGTGGCGATTCCCCACTGGGCACTGTGAACCTGTTGGATACAGGCATCGGGCCAGTAAACAGGAACAGCCGTTGGATTAGGATATAGTCGACAATTAAAATTGGGTTTAAAATTACACACCGCAAACACACAGTCAAATCTAAATACACACGTGTAATTGACAGGGGAAGCAGAGAGCAAAGCGCTCGCCTTGTAAACAAACCAGAATCATTTGAAAGTAAACAAACTGCTTTAAGTGGGATCTTGACACGGCGTGTAAAATGCTAATGCAATGGTAACCGATGGACGCTGAATGTGATTTACAAGAAAAATTCCCCCTTAAGGGTTGACGACGAAGGAAAAAAAAAATCGGTTCAAGAAAGTGTTCATTTGGGCGCTTGCTTTTCCCCTGTGTGTCCTGCACCGCTGCGAGCAGGTGTTAAACACATTAGCACTGGACTGAGAGCGCACTGCGTTATTGGACTGGTATAGACTGCCTGGAAGGGGGAGCCGGCGGAGAAAAACAGACATTATGTATTAAATTATCACTATATTAGCACCAATTCTCCCTCATTACATTAAGGAACATTGAGTCGGTGGGAAGAGTAGTTACAGCGCCGAGCTGGCACTGCGCGCACCACGCATTGAATAAATGTTCAACGGAATGGTCCTAAGCGCGGGTCAATCGATACCCGAGTGATCAATCTATAAGCAAATTAAAACGGCTGCAAACAACAGCAGCAGCAGGACGGAGAGGACGGGCCGGTACCTGTTCAAACGGCGCTACTGGCCGGGTGAGAGCGGGTCCCTGGCGGGTGTCAGTCACAGCCACCCGGGAAAACCAGTCCACACAGTGCCGGCAGAAAAGTGAATACATATAATTACAGGACGGGGACGTCAAATTGCATTTCTGTAACGTCTCGAACAAAAACCAGGTGAATGTCTGAGGGCAGCACGATTTAATAAAATACAAATTGAAAACATTAATTAATCAGGATTTTGCAAGCATTGCAGCACTGGTTTTATCCATCGATCTTTTGGAGATGTTGGGGTTAGCAGCGCGCCTCCTTTCGCTGCGGCTGGTGTGCGAGGCTGCTGGGAGAGTGCGAATCCACTGCAGTCTGCGCAGGCCTGCAGACGCCCTGAACTCTCCTATAGCTGAACTAATCTTGGAAACAGACCCAAGACTCACTGGAGTCCGTTAACGCATAATTGCATTACCTTGTAAATAGCAGTAAAATAAATAAAAGTGTTATAGGAGACAACCAAGCAGTCGTAGGGGACGCGTCTGAGTATATTAATTACAGTCGTGCAATAGAAGCTTTCCATTGAACGGAGCTTTGCAGAAACGTTTCAACGCCAGTAGATATGTTTGCAGGACACAGCAGTAATGCGTGTCGGCAGGGTTGTGTGTCGTCTCCGGGAGAGTTGGGCTCTAGTCCAGGTTAACCCATCCCCATTTCTTAAGGTTTTCTTCCCCGGTTTTGAATCAGACGCACCGCACCCACTTTGGCCACTCATGATTGGTCAGCCGTGATTGGTTACCTGCAGCCCCTATATAATCTTTCTTCAGCGCTGTGAATCGCTTTACTTTGCAATCGGATTTGTTTCCTGGTTGTCCCAGGTTGCTGCAGGTGGGCGCCCGGACGAGTCTGTCTCCCTCCCTCCAGGCCTCCCTTTCTCCCAGCCTGTGTAACCGAACTCTTTATGAACTCCGTGTAATCTGGTCTCGACTCGATTCTAATCCTGTTAACGTGTTTATCCTCCCGCCGGCTATCCCCCTCTCACTCTCACCCACTCCCTCTGTTCTCCGACCACCCCCCCTCCCTCTCTCTCTCTCTCTCTCTATCCTGCCATTACTTAATGTTCGTTTGAAATCTCCCCAACAACCCCCCCACACTCTCCATTTCTCCTTCCTTCCCTCGCTCCATCCCTTGCCCCCCGCCCGCGGAGACACGGCGAACAGTGAGGACTAATCAGAGCCCTTTAATTGGAATCTCTGAATTTCACACACGAATTATTCAGGAATCGATCGATCAGTATTGATTATCGGCGACCGCTCTTGCCCACATCCCTCAGAAAACAACCCCTCCCCCACACAGCCACTCTCCCGCATCTTTGCAATGCAGATTAAGTGCTTAGCTTAATCAAACAACCCCCCTAAAAAACCAACAATTATTATTATATTATATAAAATAAAATAATAATACTAATATAGTTTTCAATAAATAAATACTATATTCATTTTACAAACACTATACTATTCTGACTGAATCTGGACGTTTTTCTTGTATTATTATTATTATGACTTTTACATGACGTTACATTTATTTCGTACATAAACTATTTATTTTTTACAATGATTTGTTTTTTATTCTGTTGAAGCTTTTATCTGAGGTGATTGGTATGTAACAACATAAACAGAGATGTACACAATGGCATTCACGAGTTACAAAGTGTTGAGTGGCTTCACGCCAAAAAATAAAAACAAACAAAATAAACAGATAAACGAAAAATGAGATATCTGATGTACTGTGAAACAAATACCTCACACGTCTTTGTTTTCAGCTGTCCTACGGCGTTTAAATATGTCTGCGATCGATACTATATTATTATTAATAATAACAATAATAATAATAATAACAATAATAATAATAATAATAATATTGCATGGTGCAATCTCTGCGGGGCATTAGAGGGAGGCCTCTCTGTAATGTGACTATTGGTACCAAGATGAGTGATGCTGTTGCTATGGGAACTGCCAAATCTCAGCGCATCCCACGCAGGCCTGACCCAAATCAAACTCCGGCAGCGGAGAGAGAGAGAGAGAGAGAGAGAGAGAGAGAGAGAGAGAGAGAGAGAGAGAATGAGAGTGAGGGGGAAGAGGGGAAGAAAATAAAAATGAAGAGAGATAAGAGATAGTGAAAGATCTAAGAGGGAGAGTGCGAGTGTGTGGGACCACTGGTCGCTGTGCACGGGTTGTTCTAGTCACTATGAGAGAGAGAACCCCATCATCCCTGTATAAGTGTACGTGAGATTCCACATTCCCTTCACTCGTGAGGGTTTGGACATTTGTGAGTGAGACGGGGTTGTGTGTTGAAGTGTTCATTGTTGTGTGATTGCTGCTGAAGCCCGTTTCAGTGTGTGCCTGTATTTATATTCATACATATATATAGGCTCTATATGTGAGTGTGCAGCCTGTATGCGCTCTACTGTAGCACTAAAAGCTGCAATGATCGATTTTCCTCTCTTTCTGCAGCGCAGTTGGTTCAGTAATCAGGCCCCCATCCTCGCTGATCGATCGCTATTGATCAATAAAGCCGAGCGCCTGTAGCAAGACTGAGCTCGCTCGCACGCCACACAGCGCTGGGTCCGGGCGCCCCCCAGCGGGGGACAGGGGAACGGCAGCATGCTGTCACTGCAATATTCAATACGAGCTGAAACAACACAAGCTGTGGCAAAGAGGGGAATACGAAACGAGAGAAAGAGAGAGGAAAATGAGAAAATGAGAAAATATTTGTTTTTTAATTTTTTTAAATGTAGTCTAAGTTATTCCCGAACCACGAGGCTAAATAATCAAATCCCATTATGAGGAATATATTTCTCCTCAACCTCCCTCCTTCTCTCCTTCCCTCCCTCCCTTCACACCACATGATTCCAGTGTGTGAGAAACAGGAGTCAGGAGAGAGCGATGAAAGGAGAGCAGGGCTTCTTGGGCCCACGATACAGATAAAACAACATGAAAGAGTGTAGAGAAGAGCACACTGCAGCGATCAGGGAGGTGCAGCACAGTTTGCCTTGTTAAAACCGACAGCACGACCTCGTTCTCCTGACCCTACACAATGTTACCTCGGCCCGCACCTATTGTCTGCTGAGCGTGACTCAGCGTTGTGCGGTCCGGGTCCCTCGCCACTGTTGTTAAATTGAGGCTTCCCCTCCTGCCTGGGATACGCAGTTGAGCCCCTGGCACATACTGGGGCCAAGGGAGCTACGTGCATTTAGCTGGGGTGGGGTGTGGAGTGGAGTTGTGCTCACAAACACACAAGTGCATGGAAAAAGGGGGGTTGGCTACAGTTATACAGACATGCCTGTGCACGCACACACACACACACACATGAATACACACACACACATACAGCCCCCAATCTCTCTGAGTGAGTTAATCCTGCTGGCTGAATCTGGCAGCGAAAACCCTGGGAGACGGACAGCTGTGTGTCAATACCCTGAGAGTCTGATCAAATGATAGAGAGAGAGAGAGAGAGAGAGAGAAGGGAGTGTAGAGGGGTAGTGAGAGAGAGAATAAGAGAATCTTGCCCTGTGGTCTCTTTCTTGTGTTCCTGTGTGTCTCTGTGTGTGCAACTGACTGAGTGTGAGTGTGTATGTGTGACTGTGTGTGAGTGTGTAGATACTCATGAACCATTTCCACACACAGTGGCCCCAGTAATCCCTTTGTAAAGCAGGTACTACATGCGTCTGTTTGTTTGTGTGAGTTTACGGGGCTTGTCTGTGTGTAAGAGGAGGGCTAGCATGTGAGGGAAGTGTATCAAGCCCACCATCTGCGTAACAATACACTTCAATTAAGTTTATTGTGTTGTATTGTACTCCTTTATGCATGTATGTGTGAGTGTACTCAAATATACATCTATACATGTGTGTGTGTGCGCTTGTATGTGCATTTTGTGTATGTGTGTGTGTGTGTACAGTCTAGCTGCAGGCTGCAACCGTGATGTAAAATATGAAAATGATGGATGCACGCAGGGGGTTTAGACGGCAGCAGTAAACAGATTTGACGGCGAGTGAGATCGATCGTCTCTCCCTGCTGTAATTAGACAGAGAGAGAGGGACAGGAGAGCAACAGCTACTTCAGCACAATTACACTCAGTGAGAGAGAGAGAGAAGGAGGGAGGGAGGGAAGGAGGGAAGGAGGGAGGGAGAGAAAGGGGTGAAAATGAAGGAAACAAAACAGGAGAAAGAGAGACAAACAGAAGTAAAGGGAGTGAGAGGGGGAAACAGGCGGAGAGAAAGGCTTCTGTTTGCATTCCCACCTCCCTGTCAATGGATAAATAGACAGACACTACACTACACTTTATTACAGTGTGTAATGTAATATGTATTGTATTGCAATCCTGCTCTTCACTGTCTGCAGCTGTGGGATGGGCTGTAGGAGGTGCCACCTGTCTCTTAGACTGAGGCCCTGTCTGTCTGTGTCTGTCTCTGTGTCTCAGTCTCTCTCTCCATCTCTCTGTGTCTCTGTCTCTCAGCTGTGGGGGGGTCTGTCTGCAGGGTAGACAGGCTCAGGGGAGGGAGGGTGTGTGTGGTGCAGGCGGGGGGGGCAGTACCTCAGCAGTGAGTGCAGGAAGCTAAAAATAACGGCAGTCGGTTCAATGGATTTTGCCTCGACAGCCTGAGATTGAGGCTGCTAGACAGCAACCCCCCCATCCCTCTAAATGACCCTGATATTACTGGGAGGGGGGAGCACCTCTTCAAATCTCAGTGGATTGCAGTGCTTTAATACACTACACACACACACACACATTGTCTCCTCTCCACAGCACTACAGGTTAGCCTCTCCCACTCCCTCATACTCTCACACACTCACACATACAAGCAGACTCACAACACACACACACACACATTCACACATACAACACACAAAACACAAATGCACACACACTTGTTCATAACAAATATGTCTTTCTCTCCTGCCCCTCTCTAGCCTGTAAGCGTAAGGAGCAGGAGCAACACAAGGACCGCAGCTTGGCGCCCAAGAAGCAGCGGCTGGTGTTCACAGACCTGCAGCGCCGCACCCTCATCGCCATCTTCAAGGAGAACAAGCGGCCGTCCAAGGAGATGCAGATCACCATCTCGCAGCAGCTGGGCCTGGAGCTCAACACCGTCAGCAACTTCTTCATGAATGCGCGGCGCCGCTGTGTGGACCGCTGGCACGATGAGCATGGCACCAGCCCCGGCCAGCCCGGCACCTCCGCCACCACCTTCTCCAAGGCCTGAGGCCCCCGATGCGCAGACAGACAGACAGACAGACAGACAGAGAGACCTGGGGGAGGAGGGACGCCCCCCCCACTGCAGCACACAGACAGCCAGACACACACGTGCCCAGCGACTGTCTGTTTGTCTGTTTGTCTGTCTGTCTGTCTGTCTGTCTGTCCCACACTCCGCCCCATGCCACCTCTTCGTGCTCCAGTTCTGGCACAGTTCTCGGACTGTCCACAAGGGGGCGGAAGTACCTTGTGTTTTTTATTTATATTGTTGTACACCTGGCTTTACTTTTTCTACTTCTTGTTCGATCTCCATCTACCCCACTTTCTGATCTGCCTGTGATGACCTCACTAACCCCCCCAGAGATGAGCAGCTCTGGCCAATGGCTTTGCTTATATTCCTCTGGTTGTCTGTCCAACAACACATCTGTCAAACCAAGGATGAATGAACGCCCCCACCGCACCCTGGCCCCTGAATGCGAGACAGGACAGGGCCCCACGGAGGAGGGGTACTGGGTTTATATTTTTGCACAGACGTCCAAACCTGGTGCCACTCAGCCGGGTGTCTCAGCAAGTCGATCAGCTCCGTCTCATGCCACCAGGGTATGCTGCCGCCGCTGCTGCCACACTCTGACACACCGT
The DNA here is from genome assembly GCF_036373705.1 of Amia ocellicauda. Taxonomy (NCBI): domain Eukaryota; kingdom Metazoa; phylum Chordata; class Actinopteri; order Amiiformes; family Amiidae; genus Amia; species Amia ocellicauda. The sequence continues at coordinate 11,357,990 of NC_089871.1, forward strand.
GGAGGAGTAGCTACGTCCTATGTCTGTCTTTCTCTTTGTCTCCACACACATCTGCCTTTGGTGCAGGAGAGAAAATGGAAGATGGAGGTGGTTTAGCTAAAGCAGCATCGTCTTGTCCTGGTAGGAGGAGGAAGAGGAAGGTTCAGACAAGATGGCGCACTCGGGCTGAATGAGGGCAGAGCAGGGCACTGCCACCTGTAGGCCGTGAAGGGAAACTGCAGCCGAGCGGGGGACACCACCAGGCAGAGCAGATCACAGCAGCACAGAATCCACGTTTCTTTTGAAAAGGTTGGACATCAAACACAGAAACATTCACAGGCAGTCCGACCATGGCTGTCTGCCTCCAGACTCGGCCAAGAGGCTGGCAGGGAACAGTACAAACGGACGAGCCCAACACAAGACCACACACACACGGCCACATTCTCAGCCAAAGTCAAGTCAGGCAATCTGACATAAATTCTTTAATTGTATTCCTTTATTTGTGTGTGTTTGTGTGGAGGGGGGGTGCCAAAGAACGTGACACTCAGCCCCCCCCCCCCCCCCCCGCCCGCCCCCGCCCCCCCCCTCTGTGTGTTTATTTTGGAAGTTGCCCTTCGGGACGCCTGGTCTGGTGACCCAGTGACCCCATGAGCTGGTGAAGTATCACCTCTCTATTACCAAAGAAAAATAAACAGACTGAAAACAAATAAATCAACCAAACAGACTCTAAAGCAAATCGACATGGAAACAAAATGGAAAAGAGCAAGACATTGCGCCTCCTCAAAGACAGGGGGCGCTGTGCTCAGTGGTCACACGCAAAGAAAATGTTACAAAATAGTGCCAATGACAACTGCCTTAATGATAATCAGTGAAGATGGTACTGCTTTCACTCAGCAACAGCGCCCTGAGTGGGTGACCTGTGCCATAACAGCCACAATCAACTTTGATTCATGCAAAAGGTCTTTTTTAATAAAAATAAAAAACAAAAATAAAATAAATGAAAATAAATGAAGAAAAAAAACAAAACCATTTGAAACCAAAACCTCAAAAGGACACAACTCACAAGATCTTTGACACGGGAAAGAGATGAAACACAACACAAAGATAACAATGGAAAAAATAAAAGAAAAAAAAACACTGCAAATAAAAAAATCTTTTTCTATCTTCTTTTCTCTCTCTCTCTCTCTCTCTCTCTCTCTTTTGTCCCTTCCAATCTGTTCTTTTCTCTCTTTCACTCTCTATATATTGATGCGGGTAAATAGTACCATAGACACAGAGTTTCTAATTCTTGGTACTTATGTGTTCTGTTGTGCAGATGACATTCGTAAGGCACCTTGTTGACAAAACCAAAAAGAAGAAAAAAAGACGCAGGAGGACAGAAATCCCAGACTGATACAGAACTTTTTTTGCCGTTATTTGTGAGACCTGGGAGAATGATGGGGATGAGAAATGTTATGGTGGAGAAAAAACAAACATAAACAAACCAAAAAAAGACCAACATGGAGTGAAGGTCAAAGAGGAAGGAGTGCAGTGGAACAGCATGCTGGGAATGACCTCTGATCTTTGACCTGGAGTGTGCGGCCTGTCCCAGCAGCCCCTGCGCCTGCACTCAAGAGAGATGGTGTAAAGCCTGCATTCTCGGTCTATCCTCGTTGTGTTTTGGGGGTTGGGGGGTTATGAAGCCGGGGGCAGAGGAGGTTGGCTTTTGTGTCTTGGGGTGGGAAAAGGGTCGGGGGGGCGGGGGGCACGTTGGCCCGTATGAAAATCATCACAGTTCTGGAATCCCATGGTGCGCCTGTGTGTTTTCTGACGAGATAATCAACTTTGCCGTGGAATTCTGAGACTGTGCCAACGGGGAGCGAGGGTGGGTGTGGGATGGGGGTAGGGCGGTCGGGTGGGGGGGTGTTGCTGCTGTAGATGACGCGAGATGTGGGCCTGCCCCTGGGTGTGTGGAGGGGAGGGGATTGGCGTGTTTTTCAGACGAGGGTATATAAATATATATATATAAATATGATTTAAAAAAAGAAAAACAAGAAAAAAAAAAAAAAAAACTTGTTTCTAGTGAGAACCAGTGTGGCTACCTCACTGAGCTGTGTGGTTTGTGAAACCGCCACCGATACCAAAGATTACTCCAGCCTGCCTGGTCGGACTGCCCCCCCACCTCCGGGGCCTAGACCCCCGACACCACACCCCACACCCTCCCCTCCCCCCGCACCCTGCGACCGAGAGCATCGCACACCGAGGACAGACACACACACGACTGACATTCTTGCTGGGCCAAGTCAGAGTGCCCACTGTTCTGCAACTGCAGTCAGCTTCGAGCCTATGAGCGATCACAACAACCAGAGCAGTGCAAAGTGTATAAAGTGACAGATTTATTGCTCTGGTGATTTGGGAGTAAGAAAAAGGCAGATGTATTCAACTGGATTATGATAATGTTGATTAATTCCTCTGTAAACTGACACTGACTGCGTTGCTCTTTGGAGCGGGATGAGCTAGACAGACATACAGACAGAACACACACACACACAGAGACACACAGACAGACAGACAGTGCAGTCAGACTGCAGGCAGACACACTGGGAGCAGGTGGCTACTTTGCAAAAGAGTTGAGTGCCTTTTCTTCAACCATGGGTGGGATTGCTCTGAAAACAGAAACACACACACACACACACACACACACACACACAGCTCACACACAAGCACACGCACAACCTCTCTTTGGTTATTGTATACATTTCCGTACAAGGGGGCTTTCATCCAAGTAAAGAAGTGGCTTTGCAGTCGAGATGGGCCCTCCTCACTCAGTCATACAGGCACTCCACCCAGAGATATTTTTTTGTAATATATAGAGAGAGTGGGTGAAATATGACTGCTGTGTCGAGTGCGTCCAGGACTCAGTTACAAATGACACAGGGTGCAGTTACAGGGTCTGGACACCAGGGGTCACTGGTTCCTTCCCACTTGTACAGCCTGCAGTCACCATGGAGACCTGTTCCAACACTTCATAAAGACAGAAAGCCACAGGCCCCGCCCCTTCCCCCAAATAGGCCCCACCCCCAGGCTGGTGGTTAGACCAGGCAGGCACGTGTTGACAATTTATTCTGAAATACCTCAAACCTTTCGTGTAAAGTTTATGTGATTTAAAAAATAATAATGATGATGATAATAATACTAATATTATTAATAATAACAATGATAATGATAATAATAGTTAGTTTTGGAACTTGTGACTTGAAGCTTTATACTGTTAAATTATACTTTTTTTTTTTCGGCCTTGGCATGTAGTCTCGATGTGTTCAAAAACAAAAACAAAAAAACAACAAAAAAATGGAAAAACAAAAAAAGGAAAGACAGACAATGTTACGGACATAAAGGACACAGAGATAGAGGGAGAGGGAGGGTGGGGCAACTGGTCTTTGTACGATCTGAGTTGTTTACAAGCTGTTTGGTGGGGGGGTGGACGGTGGGATTTATGGTGATGTTCATTATTATTTATTTTCCTGCATGGGTAATAAGGCCCAACCCTGTAAAGAACTACAGCCCCGAGCCGCGATGTGACAGAGGGAGCTGAGTGGAGAGTGTGGGAGGGCTGGGGAAAGGGATGGTGGGGGGGGTCCATGTCATTATTTGTGTGACCTGCTGCGCAAACGCCAGGTGGGTGAGCTTGGACCAGCAGGAGGCAGTGTGCTGGGCGGGGCTCTCCGCTCTCTCACTCTCCACTGTCTGTCCCACAGGAAGTACACACTACCTCTCTTCCTGTGGGTGAGGCAGTGTTGCAGCCTGATATCAGACTCCCACACTTCTTCACAGTCTGTTTTTACCGCTTGTTTGTGGCTGATTTGTCAGTGTATTTATGTGTTTATTTATTATTTATTTATTTATTGGAGGAGGAGGAGGAGGAGTGGATTGGGTTGTTTTTCTAGGGCAAAAGATGGAAATATATCTACCAGATTTCTGTGCTCTTCTCTCGGGCTGGATGCATTGGTCTACGTCCTCTAAGGCAAATTCCTCAGACTTTAGTGACAGCCAGTGTGTGTGTGTGTGTGTGTGTGAGAGAGAGAGAGAGAACTGAATTGAATTCAATTGAGAGGGGAGGGGGGACAAGGGAGAGAGAGAGAGAGAGAGAGAGAGAGAGAGGGGGTGACAGAAAGAGAGACGGACAGAGGGGAAGACAGAGAGAGAGAGAGAAAGGAATTGAGAGCCACATACCAGCACACTGTCCGCTCCCTCTTCTGTTACCTGTGTTTTCAATCAGAACCACGTGACTTTGTGATGGTAGAAGACAATCAGTTTCTATTGGAGAAAGAGAGAAAGAGAGATGGAGGAGGGACTGGAAAGAGGTTCTCAGAGTCTAGCCAGCCCCCCACTATTGTGAGTGTTCCCCGCAGGCCGCGGTTGAAGTGTCCCCCCCTCTCTAACCCCCAACCCAACTAAACTCTCACATTTACACTATGAGTCAAGCTCCTGTCTCTGCTGACTGTCGCCGTCACACCTCCACTGCCCTGTGAGACACAGCACAGCAGACTACAGCACAGCACACTACAGATCACTACAGCAGGGCACACTTCAGCTCAGCACAGCACACTACAGCACAGCACATGTCCCGCCCAGAACAGAACCGACACAGCACACCAGCTCCGACACACACACACACCTGGTCCAGATCCCAGGCAGACGCTGCAGGTCCTGAGCAGTGCCCCTGCCGGAGCGCAGCCAGACGGGCAGCTCCCTCTGGTGCGTGGGGGTGGTACTGCAGTGGCCGTGTCACCTCCCTGCATCTCCTCTCCTGGTTCCCCAGTGGCCGGCCGATGGGCTGGATTGATATTTTTGCACAGAAAGCTATGCAAACACCTGACCCTCCCAATCCTAATCGTTGCTGCTGGGTCAGTGTGTACAATCACTCCCCCCTCCAAACAACAAGTACAAGCAAACATAAACAGTGACCCCCTCCCCACCCCAGCATGTCTCAGTGTTTGACCGTCACTCTCCCAGATAAGTCACCTAGACTGCAAAATCCACACTCAATCCTGACGCCACTCCAACTGCAATTACAGCCCCCCATCTCCCCTAACATCTCCCACTTCCATCTCCCTGTCTTGCTACCCTTGCTAAAGCAATCAGAGTCACAGTCTGTGGCACAGACCTCGCTCAGACAGGTCCCCCACCCCAAACACACACACACGTGGAAACATACACGCACACACACATCCAGCCCCCCGCTATTGTGAGTGTCCCACGCAGGCCGCGGTTGAGGCAGCCCTGGGAGTGCCTGCTCTGAAACCAAAGACTATAATCCCAGGTATGACAATCTGTTCTTCTCAACCAAGACAATGCTTAACCCCCCAGGCACTCCGGAGGACTGTCCATCAACGACACACAACCTCACTGCCCTAATCAGCCCAGCTAAGCTCCGCAGAACACACACACAAAATAGCAGCGCGCAACACAACATACAAGACCAAATATACACAGAAACCCACACTCTGAGTGCATCACACTCTGTCTGTCTGTCTGTCCCTCAGCGAGAGAGAGAGCTGGACTCTGAGAGCCTCGGCCCCCCCACCCCTCTGAAGGTTCGGATCTTGCCGAGTACTTTTTTTGTGTATCGTGTAGAAAAAAGAAAACCTGTTACAGAAAATACATCAGGATCATATGGCAGATACGTGTTTAAATGAAAATTAAAATAAACAAATGAACCAAAACACAATCAATCCTGTATTTTTTTATATATATATGTATGATTTAAAGGGAAAAATTTACGGGAATCAATTCTGACGAAAAAAAGTCGTAAAACAATTAAGCATACAAACTGGGTATGAACTGCGAGATACTCTGATGAGCTTTCATAAGGGTAAGAATACTAATTATTATTATTAATGATGACTGATTAAAAAACTACTAATGATTAATTTATGAAAAACGAAAACAAACGTGCTCTGTCTTTTTAATGTGTAGCAATAGGAATCTCATTGTACAGCATGACTTTATAGATACTTGGCTGCAGTTCATTGACTGTTTTCCTGTTCCTTTGTTGGGAGTCTTGTTTGAAAGAAACCTGGAGGACTGGCTTGAGTAAAATTACTTCAAAACCACGAGGAGAAGAAGACTAAATTAATACAATCAATACAAATCACCTTTAAAAATTATGCACATCAGTAGGTGGATGTTTAATATAATAATATAATAATAATAATATAATAATGTTTAGTTTCCCCAGAGAATTTTTACTCAAAACATGTCTCTTCCAAGTTTCGAAGTCCAGCTCAGTGTTGGCAAGATGCTATTCTATGTTTTGCCAGAGCTGTTTCCCCTCCTATTCCCACAAGGTTGTTTTTGCCAGAGAGGAGGGACTCCAGTTTAACCACCTCAGACACACAGGTCGTCTGTTACTCCCCTCCACACAGCCCTTAACTATTTAATTGAACTAATTGTTGGGTTAATTGGCATAATTGTGATGTTTTATCTGAGTATAGCAGCCTGGCAGCTGCTGGCAGCCAATTTCCCACAATTCCAGATGAACACCTTTTCTCTGCATGAAGACAACAGAAGACACACATCAGCAGAGCAGCCATTAGGGGGGGCTTCTTCTCTAAGTGCCATTGCATCTGTTGTTGTGTTTCTTTTGCTTTCTGCACTTCGAGTACGATTCAGCGTGGTGTCAGGTTTTTTTTCTTTCCTGTTCTATGATGCAGAAGCCCTGACGTTGGAATTATGTTGTCCATTGACCTCTGACCTCTCAGGCCCAGGTCTGTAGCTCTGTGCCAATAGACAGTTGCATCCGAGACCCCCCAGCCCCCCTGCCAGACAGCGGTCAAGACCCGGCTCAGCACAAACACAGTGGAGTGTCAGCAAGACACAAGCAGTCACTGTATTCTATCAAATCACAGTTCTTTGCATGGACTCAATTACACAGATATCAGATTTCAGAGCTGAAAGTGCTTAAACACTGATTTCTATTTGGCTCCAGCTCTCCTCCAGTGGAGTCTCACACATGCATTTCATGCACTCTTGTAGCACAGATACAAGTATACAACTGAGCCAATTGACACATACTCAGTCCTAATGCCAAGCACAAAACAGAGCAGGCCCCAACACAGCAGCAGTAATCCAGTGGCTTTCCCTGTCTAACTGGCAGATAAGTCAGAAAGTGGACTGTGGCAGGGCGGGGTGGGGCCTCCTGGGTGGGATGGTGTAGGACAGCATCGGGCACTGCCTCACACCTGCTCCCGCACGGGGGTCCGGCCCCAGATTGATTACAAGAAACAATAAGCAAACTCGTGGTTTATGATAAGTATTTGCCCTTCCACTGGCTATTACTGTTGAAATGCAATTGCTCTTCTTTGGAAACAAACTGTGTGTGTGTGTTGTTTTGAAAGGGGGGAGTCAGTGCGGTCACTCTGAGCGTCTGAGAGCCAAGTGTGTCTTTCATTTGGACAACCTTCTTTCTATAACTTCTCTACATACAGCAGCAGCGACGATTCCAAGAAAAAGAATAAAAGGAAAAAAAAGAAAAGAAAAGCTTTTGAGAAAGATACATGTTCATCGCTTCCTTTCTGGTTATTACTGTGCTGTACGTTCTGTTAATAAATTATTTTGTAATCATTCAGAATGCCAGAGAGTGTGTCATTTTGTAATTGGGCAAGGGTGTGGAGGAGAGGGCCGGGGCCAGGAGGTGTGGGGCGGGATTGTCCATCCCAGCTGCCGTGGAATTCCAGAAAAAGAACTGGCAGAACTCCACAGCAATGCAGGAAAAAATCCTACACAACAGAAACACACAAACACACACTGACACAACCACACAAATACACACACAAACAATAACACACTGAATTATATATTATATATTTTTCTTAGCATACGCCCTTATCCAGTCTTACAATTGCTAGAGTATATCACATTATTTTTACATATAATTATCCATTTATACATTATTACTGGAGCAATCCAGGTACAGCACCTTGCTCAAGGGTACAACAGCAGTGTCCCCCACCTGGGACTGAGCCCACAACCCTCCACACTGGAGTCCAGAGCCCTGACTGCTACTCCACACTGCTGCCCACAGACACAGACACAAACACACAAACATGTTATTGCTGTGGAAATCAGAGAGAAATACCAGAATCAAATACAGAAACGTGTATCAGTGGCAGAAACCTGATGATCGGGCTGGAGTGTCTCTGTGGGTCGGGGCTAGTGTGGCTCGGTGGAATCTCTCTTCTCTCTCCTCCTTTCCTCTTTCCTCTGCCTCCCCCAGTTTGTTGTGTCTAAGTCTGCGGCTTCTCGGGTGTCGCTGTGCCTGCAGTTCCCCTTCCATCCTGTTGGGGCACTGTGCTGCGCAGGCTGGCGCCCGAGTTGATCAGCTTCCCAAAGCCCCGCCCCTGAGACAGGGCGTACGACGAACACCGCTGAGAACTGCCCCTCTGGAAACCAGAGCGCATCTCCACAGTTCCCAGGGACACACTGCGATCTGAACTGTGCACCTGAGAGAGGGAGAAAGAGGGGAAAAGAGGGGGATACAGAAGAAAGTGTGAACAAAGGGGAGAGGGGATAGTGAGAGAAAGGGAGGTGAGAGGAAGACTGATTCCAGAAGCTGTTCAATCCCAAACTCTGGGACACAAATAGACAGACAGGCTGATGGGTGGATGGGCAGACAGGGGGACAGATACACGAGGACAGACAGGTGGACAGTTACCCGGTGTGTGTCGGGGGGGCGGAGGACCAGCCCCAGGGCACGGGAGGTCAGGGAAGGCAGGACAGCCATGCATCCTGTCAACAGCACGGTCAGCCACACCAGTGGATTGGACAAAGCATTGACCGCCACCCCTGCACAGAGAGAGAGAGAGAGAGAGAGAGAGAGAGAGAGAACTCAGCCTCATCACTGTCTGTCTTCCTTTCTCTCTCTCTCTCTCTCTCTGGTTTATTCCTTCTCTTAAATGCATGCTTTGTCTCTTCTGTCAATCATGCAGGTGTGATTTCCTACCTTTTCCTGTATGAGTGTGTAGTAGTGTTTGCCAGAAGCGTGCAGTGAGGGGGTGCTCTGCTTGGCATGTGGAATTTGGTGTGTGCAGCTTGGCTTGGAGCATGTAGCATGTAGCGTGTAGCATGTAGCATGTTTCGTGCAGTGAGGTCTCACCAGGGAAGTAGTAGTCAAGGGGGGCAGCCTGGTGGAAGCGGGGGCTGTGCAGGAGGAAGGTAACCAGGAAATACAGGACCAGGCTGAGACACAGCGCCCACACATTGTACCGTGTCCAGAACCCTGTCTGCAGCACGATCTGAGGGAGAGAGAGAGGGAGAGAAGGAGAGGGATGGAAATAGAGATGGAGAGAAAGAGGGAGGAAGAGGGGAGGTCGAAGGAAAAGAAGCAGAAGAGAGGGAGAGACACAGGGACAATCGAATTATCTGCGCTGTATTTTACGGAGCCAAACATGAAACGATAAATCCCAGATCCCTACTCAGCTCTGCTGGACCTCTGACTGCACTGTACTGACCTCGGCTGTGGCGGTGAAGATGGCGGAGGTCCCCACAGTGACGGCAAGGGTCTGGTAGTCGAGGGCGGAGTCGGAGAAGACACCGAGCGGGAGGAAGAAGAGCACCAGGGAGGCGTAGAGGGAGTGGAGGAGTGTGGCGCCCAGCAGCCAGGGGTTGAACAGCTGCTGGGCCTGACCCACGCGGTAGAGTTGTGGACAGCGCAGACTGACCTCCGCACTCACATCCTGAGAGAGAGAAAGAGAGAGGGAGAGAGAGAAAGAGAGTGAGAGAGGGAGAGATGATCTGAGTTAACCTGCCCCCCACAACCCCACACAGAACTGACATGGACACACTGCCGCCCCTCCATTCCATAACAGTCCCAGATTTCTGCCATCATCAATCAATCAATCAATCAATCAATCAATCAACAGAAGTGCCCCCTCTTGCCTACCTGCTCCAGCACAGCCAGGCAGAAGATGGGCAGCGCAGTGTACAGCACCGTGTACAGCGTGATGAACCAGTTCTCATACATGGGCTGGGAGGGCAGAGACATTACATCAAGTTCATCACATTACAACCCCCTTCCCCTCTCCTACAACAATCCCTCTGTTTTTCCTTTGGTCTCTCTCTCTCTCTCTCTCTCTCTCTCTCTCACACTTCTTGCCCTCAAACTCCCACGCTCTCCCCTCCCTCCACCCTGCTTCTCCCCATCTCCTCCACTCTCCCCTCTCCTCCTCCCTCCCCCGCCGCTCTCCGCACCTGGGCGCTGAAGCCATTGAAGAAGGAGAACCAGGTGTGGACGAGGGCAAAGGAGGTGGTCTTGAAGAGGAAGTAGCGCAGGAAGCGGGTGACGCGGTGGTAGGACCAGCGTCCGTGCACCAGCAGGAGGCGCCGCAGGCAGCGGAAGCGTGGCAGGGAGAAATCAGAGCACTGCACCGCCTGGCAGCCCTCCACCCCGCTCACACCCACTCCCACGTGGGCCGCTGGGGCAGAGGGGCAGAGAGGGAGAGAGAGGGAGAGAACAATGAAATGCATTCCGTTATATCCGTATCTCTCTCTGGCTCTCGCCTGCCCATCCTCTCTCACCCTCGCTCTGTATCTCCACTCAGCCCGCACCCCCGCCCCCGTCCCTCCCGCACTCACTCTTGATCATGTTGACGTCATTGGCTCCGTCTCCAATGGCCATGGTGACGGCCCTGGTGTGTTTCCGGACCAGCTGGACCACCCCGGCCTTCTGCCCCGGTGTCACCCGGCAACACAGCACCGACTGACACTGCTGTGCCAACGACATGAACCGCGTCCCCCACACCCCAGCCCTACCCAGCTCCAGCTGAGAGAGACAGAGAGGGAGATGGAGAATGTTACACCATTCATACAGTGCTGTGTGTGTGTGTGTGAGAGAGAGAGAGTATGTGTGGGGGTGTACTGTACCAGTTCAGGTCCAGTGATGACTAATGCAGTTTTGGATCCATTGGACCCCCCTCTCTGTTTGCCCCACCAGCTCTCTGTCTTGTCTGGGGGTGGGGTATTTTCCAGCTCTGGTGACTGGAGGAGCTCCCTGCCGGACAGACACACGGACGCACATTAACAATCTGAGGGACTGTCTGTGTCTGCCAGTCAGACAGTCAGTGTGTCAGTGTGTCAGTCACTGGGTCAGTGTGTCCGACAGTCTGTCCCACCTCAGCTCGTCTCCCTGCAGTATTGTGCTGTTGCTGTCCAGCAATCTGCAGGAGTATCCAATGTTCACTGCAGTCTCTGTATGAAAGAGAGAGGGAGAGAGAGAGATGGAAGGGAGACAGAGGCTGTGTGAGCTCAGCGTGTGTGTGCAGACTGTGTGTGTTCGGCATGTGAGTTCAGTGCGTATGTGCAGGCTGTGTGTGTTCAGCAGGGCCGTAACTAGGGCAGGGCAAACGTTGTGGTCACCCAGGGCGCAAAGCTGGGGGGGGCGGAAAAATGATGGAAATGTCAGCTATAATTTTGTTTTGTGGTTTTCAATCTTGTCACTTGTCAGCTCTGACACCCCCATCGCGTTGGACACAGCCAGTGTGAATGTGTACATAGGATGTAAAAAAAAAAAAAAAAACACAAGTCATGTGACTGTTATCAATGCATGGAATCGGCGATTATCAAGGCACATCAGACCATTTGAATCGTCTGTGTGGTCCCCCACGGGCTATACACCAGTTACACAGTTTATTGCTTAAAGTTTATTTCATTATTAGTTTTTTTTTTTTTAGAAAAACACTTACATTTTTAATGTAAATGTAGCCTTTCTGCCCTGAAAATGTTATGTGTGATGTTCATATGTAAAAGTATTAAGTTTTAGCCAATTCTTAGTTTATCATTTTCATCACACTGCTGTTTTATAAAGGAGCCGCACATTATGCAGGTTGCAAAGTCCTTCTTTTTTTTAAATGTTAAACTGTACACTTAAAGGTTATATACGAAGATACTACATGGCTGTTAAATGATTGCGTATGAATTGTTGTGGCACCTAAAACTAAAATAGTCATACAGTAGCTTGATTGGTTGACATATGCAATAATAACCTAATTAAATCATGATTATATCGTCAAGAGAAAAAAAAAGGTGGGGGGCGCAAAAATGCTTACATGCCCTGGGTGCCAAAAAAAACTAGTAATGGCTCTGGTGTTCAGCATGTGTGTGTGACCAGTGTGTGTGTTCAGTGTGTGTGTGTGTGTGTGTGTGTGTGTGTGCAGGGTACCTCTCTTGTCTCCGGTGAGCATCCACACCTTGATGCCGGCCTGCTGCAGGGAGGCGATGGTCTCGGGAACCCCCTCCTGCAGCCGGTCCTCAATCGCTGTCACCCCCAGGAGCTGAGAGAGAGATGGGGAGGAAGAAGGAGAGAGGAGGAGTTGCCACAATAGTAAATTGTGAGTTTTCCGTCTAGTGAGGTCAGTGTTGTGTAGCAGGGTGCGTTGTTGTGTGGTACCGTCAGCTCTCTCTCCATGCTGTCGTACACCACCTCCAGTTGGTCGTCACTGTGATGCGTTTTCATGGCGGCCAGCTGGAGGGCCTGGCTCCACTGCTCCCATGATGCCTCAGTGACAGGGCGCATTGCCACACAGAGCGTCCGCAGACAGCTCTCAGAGAACACCTGAGAGAGAGGGAGAGAGGGAGAGAGGGAGGGAGGGAGATTTTTAATGTGTTATAAATTAACCATTTTGGTATCAGTTTAGGAAAAGCACAAACAAACTTGGGCCAATGATTTCAAATCACTGTACCGAGTTTCATCTGTCTGGTGGAAAAGCTGCGTTTTCTGGAGCCCCGGCACCAGGGCAAGATTTAAACCTGCCTCATTAATTCATTAAGACATTGCAGGTGCTGCTTCACAGCTCGTTAGACAGCAGAGACCCAGAGCTCTCAATCGCCACACTTTCAAAGAGCACAAGCACCGATCACACGTCCTGCAGCTGCATCACCGCAAAGCTCGACCCTGATTGGTTCAAAGCAGGACGAAGAAACTGTTTCAACGATCAGCGGAAATGAGAAGTAAAAGAAAGATCCTGCGCTAGAACAGATGCCCCGCAGACGAGACACAGACCTGCTAGAATACTGCACCCTGCGCGCTCTCACACTCCCACTAACGACATACGTGCCACAAGACCATTTCCACTGTGTCTAACTTGGGAATAGCTTTTTTGGTCACATCCAAATCTTCATTTTAGTTTCTGGGTCTGCCCTGGTGTGTGGAACCGACAGGCTGTGACTCAAAACAAAGCTGTACAAACAATAGTCTTGTGTTTTTCCTTTTTCTTATTCAGACACTCTCTGAAGCACTTGAATTGTCAGCAGGGGGCCGCGGTGGGATGGCGGGGGGTCTGACCTGCAGCGCGACCTCGGCATCCTCTCGGTGCGGACAGTCCTCTCTCAGCCGCTCCAGCACCGCCGTGTCTGCACCTTTACAGTACAGCTTCAGCCCGCCCTCCGGCTCCCGCACTGCAAAACACACACGCTCACACACTGCTCGACAACCACGCAACACACACTGCACAGCTAAAACTAGGCGAGACAGACAGACAGAGAAATGGACAGACAGAGAGATCAAATAAAAACATATAGGAAGACACAGGGACAGACAAAGGCAGGGGAACAGAACAAACACAGACGAATGGGCCAAGAGAGAACGAGTGCAGAAAGACAGACAGGAGCGCTAACCAACACACAGACAGACAGAGGGACAGACCGAGCACAGACATGCGCCTCCGCTGGCTGCTGAAGTCCAGGATGGTGAGCAGCTTGTATAGCCGCGGTCGGCCCAGTTCGTCCAGGCTTATCGAGTCCCGGGTTCGAGACTGGAAGACCCATCCCAGGCCTTGCGCCGCCCCCACCAGGGCCTCCTCGTCTGGGGAGGCTGCCTGGAACACCGGGGTCCCTGATGGACAGAGGTGCAGGAAACAGTGACACTCACACTCACATTCACACTCACAGGACAGACAGTTCCACACTTCTCTCTCTCTCTCTCTCTCTCACTCTCTAACACCATCTCTCTCTCCCTCACCATCTTTCCACTCCACCATCACAGTGTGGCACAGCGCCAGGGCCCTGCAGAACTCCCACACCTCGGGGCAGCGCCGGCTCCTCAGCTGCTCCTTCAGGCGGGGGTCAGAGAACTGCTGCCGCTCCTGAGAGGGAGAGGAGAGAGGAAGGAAGAGACAGCAGAGAGAGGAGTTGGTGTGCTACTGCTCCTGTTTAAGTCACACAAGACATTTATTAAGGGAGTCCTGTATAACTCTCTCTCTCTCTCTCTCTCTCTCTCTCTCAGGAGGAGTCTCTGTAAAGTCTCACCTCTAGCTTCTTCGTCATGTCTGGAATATCTCCTGAAAAATAATAATAAGTACAAATAAAATAATTAAAAAATCAGTTGTCAGATTGCTAAAGAGCAAAAGAAACATGCAGTTAGTGCTGGCCGTGGGGTTGGGGTGCAGTCAGGGTCAGGGCCCTCCTGTGACCTGTGACCTCGCTCATGCCCCAGTCTTCAGTGTGCAGGATAAACGCATTGGCCTGAAACGCACACAACGCTCAGATGGTTTATTCTGAACTCTGACACTGCTGTGCTGTGCGGTACAGTGTAGCACAGTGGTGGGAATACAGGCTGGGGCGGGGCGGGGTAGGGATCACCGTAGATCGTGCCGGCGATGCAGCACTGCCGAAACACCAGTCGATTCTCAGTGAGCGTGCCGGTCTTGTCCGTCAGCAGGAACTCCACCTGCCCCAGCTCCTCGTTCAGGGTGGAGCTGTGAGCCCCTGCGGGAGTATCTGACTTCTCCTCGTACATCTCCAGATCCCAGGAAATCAGCAGGCTGTGAAGCAGGTGGATCACCTCAAACCTGCGCAAAGCAGAGGGGGAGAGAGTGACAGAGAAAGAGAGAGAGAGCGAATGACAAGGAGAGATACAGGTGGTTGGTCTGTGATTTCGCCCCACACACAGACAGAAACAGTCAGAAGAAAACACAAGCAGGCACAGAGACAGGCACACTGACAGACAGACTGACTCACGTGATGTACAGTGCCATGGGCATGGCGGGGCCGAGGAGGATGATGTAGCCCCAGAAGGTGAGGAAGGCCGTGTACACTGGTACCTGGCCCCACCACATCCCGGCCAGCGGCCCACTGGAGCCCCACACCCCGCCAGCAGACACCCCTGCCCCCACCGCCAGGAGCAGGGCCGTCCCCAGAAGAAGCAGCACGATCTGGGGACAGACAGACACACAGACACCCTGTCACATGGTCTGAGCTGGGGACAGACAGACACCCTGTCACATGGTGTGATCTGGGGACAGACAGACAGACACACAGAAAACTAAACCAAATACAAATACCCGCCCGTCTCTCACCGCAATGACAGCCCGGTTGAGGAGCAGCTCAACATGACTCTTCTTCACCAGGAAGCGCCCAGAGTTCTGCAGGATCTTAGTGTCTGCACCTGGGGGTGGGGGGACAGGACAGGAGAGGGGTCAGAGTACAGCGCCGGCCTCTCTACAGTGGCAGCGGTGTCTCGGTGAGCGGTGGCGGTATACCTGTGTACAGAGCCAGGCCGTAGGCCGTGTCGGTGTTGCGCAAGACGCAGCCGCGCAGGAGAACGCACTGGCCGTCCAGCAGGTGGCGCCCGCCCCGCCACTGCAACACTCCCACGAACGAGTGCAGCCTGCTGTTGGGCTCCTCACAGCGCACGCAGCCTGAGGACCGGAGGACAGGAGAGAGTGAAAGGGAGACAGGGGGCCGGGGGGGCCGGGGGAGCCGGGGTGGGGGAGGAGAGGGAGTCTGGACCCACCCTGGAAGGCCGGCAGGCTGCTCTCTGACTCTAGCTCCTGGTGGGTGATGGGTACTGCCTGGCGGAACTTCAGGTTCGTCTCCCTGGCAAGGACAAGGCAGGGCCCTGAGCATGACAACAACCATCATAACAGCTGGGGCTACTTCACACGCCCCCTCCCCTCCCCGATGTTTTCTCTGCCTTGCTGTAAAGCTGATCCCGTAGTACTCTACAAGTTATAGAGCAGCTTTTTCACAGGAGCCCCTTGTCTCACCCGTCAATGTCGGCCGTCTCCACATAACACAGGCTGTGGGGCTCTGAGCTGCGCAGGAGGAGGAGATCGGCCTGTCAGAGAGAGAGAGAGTGAGAAAAGAGGGAAGGAGGGAGGAGAGTGAGGGGGAGAAGGGGGTATGGGAGAGCAGGGGGATAAAGCAAACAGGGAGAGGGGGGAGAGAGAGGGTGTTATGACCAGGTCCAGGTAATTGCCTGGCGCTGAACACTGATGTTTCAGACACCGAGCTCAGGCACAACACTGCTCGGCTCACCGGGATCACCGCGTCCTTCTGCAGCCGCACCACATCCCCCACCACGATGTCCCTCCACCGAGCGCTGCTGAACCTGGGAGGGATGGAGGGAGAGAGGGAGTGAGACACACTGCGGGATCCTAAGGCCCAGGGACACTGAGACACAGAGTGGAAAGTGGGAGAGACATTGACCTAGCTGGAGAAAGGGGAGAGTGAGAGAGAGAGAGAGACAGCTTGCTCACCTGTCTCTGGTCAGGATGGCACAGGGCCGGTTGTTGATCTCTCTGTCGCTGCGACGCCGAGCCTAAAACGACAACAACAACGACAGCAGCAGCAGCGACAATGACAACGACAACAGAAATAACAACTTCCCTAGAACTGCCACGAGGCTGAGGGTCGGGGAGGTGTGAAGGATGATGAAGGAGCCTCACCAGGTCAGCCGCCAGGTCCTTGCCGGCCCTCACAGACAGCACCATCAGCAGCGGCACCATGGTGGTGTACCAGGGCAGCGTGGACACAGCCGGCACCGACTGCACAACAACAACACACTGTCACACTGCGCAGCAACACAAAAATACACATTAAGATGCACAGCAACGGTCCACTTACACCGATGACTACAAACGCACAATGCACACAATGCCCACATGCTGACCTGCAGGATGACCATGAGCAGGAAGTAGATGTTGGCTGCGCGCTGGAACTGTTCGAACAGGTTAAGCGGCAGGAAGGAGAGGAGGGTGTACTTGTGGCTGCGCATCACATTGTCCTGAAAACACACAACGGCCCAGTCAGAGCAGAGCAGGGAGGCAGGAGTCACACAGAGGCCAGTACGCCCCTGCACCTGGGCCCCCTGACCCTGCTCTGTCACCTGTGGGGCACCAGGTCCCTTTGCATAGCCAAACATTAGTCAAACTGTGAACTTTTGCAGTGGAAATAGGGTGACGGTGATGCGGGTAGGGTGTGATATAGTGACTTGAATATGTAAGAACTGAATACAGTACACAACTATTACATCAGACGGCTGGGCCCTCGCAACAGCTTCAACACGCTCAGGGGCACTCACCGCGTACCGCCCCCAGCGGAGACACAGGAGGGACCTCTTCTGCAGGCGCTGGTGGAAGCTCCTGTCATTGGCTCTCACTTCCCAGGGCAGGTCTGCCAGAGACACAGGACAAGCCAGGACGGTGACTCGCAGTGCAGTAACCCGCAGTATACTGCACACACCACTTAAGTATTCATAGCAAGGTGTGTATGTATGCCTGTGAGTATTTATTTATTGATTTATGCAGGAAGACAGACCGGGAGGCAGGCAGACAGACAGACACTCACCTGGGGCCTCTGGGTTTGGGGGGTTCCCTAAGGACATCCTGTAAACACAGAGGGAGAGAGAAAAAGGGATCTGTGAATGAGCGCTGGGGAGGGAGAGAGAGAGAGAGAGAGAGAGAGGAGAGAGAAAAGTTTTGCACAAAGAAATGTGACAACTGCCCCACACCCTGACTGCACTGTTAAAACTCCTGCTCTCCTCCCTGTTTACTGCTCCTTCTCTCTCTATATCCCCTGCTCCCCAGCCCCAGACACAGTGGACATATTATTATTATTATTACCCACTGCAGGTTGTGTCAAACTACTTACACACACAAATCGTATCCTTCCCCTGTTCTCTCTCTCTCTCTTCCTCTTCTCTAAGCTGTGTCCTACTCCGGCCTCCAGCGCAGCTCTGTCCTCTCCCTGGGTTATATCCACTGTAACGGCTTGTGCTTCTCCACCTGCCTGAGAGTGAGAGAGAGAGAGGGAGAGAGAGAGAGACACGAAGAGGAGGGAGAGAGAGGGGAAAAGGGAGGGCTGAGGAAGACAACTGGGAGGGGAGTGGGGGAGAGTGCCCAGGTGAACAGAAGAGAGGGAGGGGAAAGGGAGAGAGGGGGAGTGCTGGGAGAGAGAGGTTGCCGTTAAAAGCTGTATTAGCACACAAACAACCCTTCCCAAGAGACCCCTCCCCGCTCTTTTTCCCTCTCTCTCTCTCTCTCTCTCTCTCTCTCTCTCTCTCTCTCTCTCTGTTGCTCAGAGGTGTCTGATGTATCACGCTACAGAATTCCTAGAAGCCTCCCTGAACGCACCGCCGTCCTGCTCTCAGTGTCTCGGCCCTGCGTCTGGGCTGTATCTGTTCTGTGCTGTGTGAGGGGTAGCAGTGGGCCCCTCTCCTGGCTCAGCCTCAGAGATGGTGAACAATTGAGCCACACAGCAAACACTGAGCCCTGGCACAGACTCACACCTGTGACCTCTGTCCGGCTCTGTCTCTCAAATTCAAAATGAACTTTAATGGCATGACAATTTCACACAAGTGTCGTGAAAGCATCTACAGACACAGTAAGGAGAACAGAATCAATACAGGGCTGGTGTGCTGTGTTGTTGGTGGTGGTGAGGAGACATGGTTGTGTTTTTCTCTGGCCAGTGGTAGGCTGTGCCAGGCCTTTGTGCTGAGCTGGGGGGTCGGGGGCTCTGCTGGTGAACCTGGGGGAGAAGGCGTCTCTGACCAGTGTGTATTTGTGTGTACTGACCCATGTGTACCTCTCTATACCCCTCTCTCTCTCTGTCCCTCTCTCTTTCTCCTCCTTCGAGTTTTTTCCCTGCCTGCCTCTCCTGCCCTTTCATTTTCTTCTATAATTATTCTCCCTCCCTCTGGATCACACACAGTAACAGCACCGTCCCTGTGGGCACAGTTAGGACCTAGGAAAGTAGTTTCCTGCATAAGATAATTACTCTGTCACCTCCACATTAACACCTTAACGAGTGTTTTTAATTAGGGAACGAGGAGCACGGTGACACAGGTGAGATCCCTCTGTATTTGGGCTCACCTGGGTAAGGGCTGGGGGGGGGGGGCGGAGAGAGAGCCAGCCACACGCCACCAGCTGCTCACAACAGCAACACCTGAACTGCACAGCCCTGCGGTGTGCTTGGCCACACTGCCATCTAGTGTCCACTGATGCTCACTGCGGGAAGAGACAGACTACCAACACCCCCAATTTAATCTGGTCTCCCTAGTTATTATGATATTGTGTGTGTGTGTGTTTGTGTGTGTGTGTGAGAGAGAGAGAGAGAGAGTGTGAGAGTGATGTGCACATGTCATTTTTGCATATGTGCTCAAAAAAAGGAAATCTTCTGATCAGAGCAGTGTGTGTGAATGTGTGTGTGTGTGCTTGCGTGTGCATGGCTGTGTGTGTGTATTTTTATCAGAGGGCTCAGGGCAGGGTGGTTTCTCAGGCTCGGGCTGTGTGGACAGTTTGTGGCAGGGTCTCTGCCCAGCGCAGGAGTGTCAGTATGGCCACACAGCTTTTTCCACTACAGTTAAACTGCTGCCAGTTATACGTGCTAGACCACCCCCACCCCCCCACAGACAAACACATTTACTGGTATCACCCCTGATCTCCAGGCCCTGACATACCACCTCCCCTCCTACTTTGTACAGATGATAAACAATGAAAAAGCAACAGTAAAAACAGATATATATATTTTTGTATGAAATTATGTTCTAGTTATTTTTAACTATTGTGCACCACTCGTTGGTTAATAGGCAGGACCTGCAGATGGAGAGAGATAACCAGGCAAGCACCGAAACAGAAAAGTGACACAGAAACACACACACACACACACACACACACACATGCACACACACACACAGAGGGCTGACAGACAGACAGACACAGACAGAGGCAGAACATGCACATGAAAACTGTGATTCCATGATCTAAATGCAGTGACATTGAGTGTGTTTATCACCAGACAAAGAGTTTCTGTTCTTGTAATTTAGGAAATACACTGTATTGTCACATACACACAAAGACACACAGAACACACACATCTACGCACACACACACAGAAACACAGCACACTCACACTCATACACTGAGGTGTCACAGCCACAAAACCAACAGCATGACACCTCAACCGGAGATAAGCGAAAGAGACAAAGAGAGAGAGAGTGTGTGTGTGTGTGTATGTGTGAGAGACAGATAGTAACTCCTGTGACAGGGGAGAGAAAGAGTAGGCAGGTAGAAGACAGACAGATGGAGATGGACAGACCGGGAAAGAGTTGAGGACTGAGTGTTTCAGGACAGAGAAGGAGGTGATGTGTTGCAGGGAGAGAGGCAGACAGAGAGAGACTGACAGACAGACAAAACAGAGAGAGACTAATAGAGAGTCAGAGAGAGAGGCAAACACCCGGGGGGTGGGGGGGACAGTTGAGAGTGGAAGGTGTGAATGCTCATGATGACAAGTTGTGAGGAGACAAGCAGATGAAGATCAACAAAAACTGTTTTCTGCCTGCGTTTTGTTCTAGGCAGTGCAGCAGGGTAATTATAGACAGGGCCGAGAGAGGCAGCGGGGGTTGGCACGGGAGGGGGGTAAGGCCAGGCTCTGTGGTAGCCATGCTCTAATTTTGACCACGTGCAGCAGATATCATGACAACGGGAGTGACGGACAAAAGACAGACAGATAGACTGATAGAGGGATGGATGGAGAGGGCTGCCGTTGACAAAGCTCAGACGTAGCCCCTGAGAGAATGAGAGAGAGAGATAGGAGGAGGAGGGAGAGAGAGATAGAGAGAGAGATAGAGAGAGAGCAGAAAAAGGGGAACTAACCTCTCCACACGGCGCGAGCGAGTCGAGAGGTCCACGCTAACAGACAGCTCTGTGGTCTAACAACTGGAGGGCCTGCATCAGAACCGAAGCAAACTGCCTACCCACACCCCACGAAAACTAGAGAAACTAGAAAAAATACAACACACATTCAACACAGGCAACACGAACCCTGCAGGCTGCCCGTCCTGGCTTTCCTGCCCGTGGGAGACCGATTCTGCTCCCTGTCCGCAGTTGCCCATGTCCAAGGGCAAACCCTTAAATATACATTTCTGAAGTGTTAAAAGCTTGCAGGACGCGTTTAGAGTGACGCTCTTCTAACACTATTGTTTTCAAACGCATCGCATCCCACATTTTGGGCGCTGTGATGCCGCGTGAAGAGGATTTCCATGGCACACAACGGTGGCAAAAGGAACGAGAGATTTTTCTCAGCTTTCTTTTAACAGCATGAAAACTGTTAAAATGTATTTGTTTGAATATTCTTTGTTTTCTCACTATTGAGATTTTGTTGGTCTATTAGCAATGTGTGAGTGTGTCTGTGTCAGAGTGAGCTTGAGTGTCTATGTGGGTCTGTGTCCGTGTGTGTGCGTGTCTGTGTGAGCCAGCGTGTGTGTCTGTGTGAGCAAGTGTGTCTATGTGAGCGAGAGTGTGTGTGTTTGTGCATGTGCGTGTATGTGTTTGAGCGAGCATGTGTGAACGAGTGTGTGTTCATGTGTGTGTGTCTGCATGTGTGTGTCTGCATGTGTGTGCATGTCTGTGTGAGCAAGTGTGTTTGTTTGTGTGCCTCTGTGAACGAGTGTGTGTGCGTGTGCGTGTGAGTGACCATGTGTGTGTTTGGGCGTCTGTGTGAGCATGTGTGTTTGTGTGTGTGTGTGTGTGTCTGTGTGCATGTGTGTATGCATGTATGAATGAGTGTGTTTCTATGTGCTTTTGTGCGTGTCTCTATGTGTCTATATTTCTCACAAGTTGAGTAACTGCTGCTGGTAATCAAGTGACATTTCTGAAAGACTTCCTGTGGGAAGTGTGCTGGGGGTGGTGTCTGCCTAGAACAACAACTACAAAAAACTCATATAGCGCCTTTCCTCCTAGCACAGACAGTGGGCTGCAGCCAGATGATCCCATTTAAGGGATATAATGCAACCCTTCAGTGTTGTGTCACAGGTGTGTTACAGGTATGTTACCTGAAAGTTACAGGGGTGACACAGGCATGTGACAGGTGTATATTCGAGGTGTCATGCATGTACCCACCGTTACTGCGGCAGTACAGGAGCCGGGCTATGAGTGGGAGCGTGTTTGTAGTGGGTCTCTAAAGGCAGAGCAGGTTGTGCACTGAGGGAGCAGACCACACAACCAGGAGATCCACAGGCTCCGCACGACCGGCACTCTGTCAGACGGGTCCCGTCCGGCGCAGAAACGCAGATAAAGAGAAGATAATAAATTACACTAACATGAAAAATAACAGAACACAGAGCTGCCATTTAACTCCGAGGTCTGGGCCCTCAGTACGGGCCTGAGCTGAAAAAGCAGAACTGGGTGGTTAACAAGATCATAGAAGTGGAGATTAAAACTGACACTTCAGAACAAGCCTCTGTACAGACAGGAGAGAGCTTGCACAGGACAATCCAGCAACACAGCTGCAGAACCGCAGACCGGGGCCCGAGAGAGGTCAGAGAGGACAGAGAGGACGGCCATTATGAACACTACCTCTGACTGCACCTGATCGATTGATGGCAGGCTGCTGGATAAGACAGCAGGGAAGACCAGGTACCCTGGGCCTGTTGCTCTATCCACAAGAACTGTGCTGACACAGACTTGCGAAGTCACAACCATATGACACGTTAATGCTCACTTCTGCTTCATCAGTACAATGTTTCCAATGGAAAACGTAGAACTAATATAATGCCGTTGATAAAGGCAACTGTGTATTCACAGCACACGTACAGAACGACATGAGCAGAGTGTAACAGAGCAATGTTATATTTTTCACACACAGGTGAGTGTGTGTGTGTTGGAGATTGAATACTTGTGTGTTGTGTGAGTGTGTGTGTTTGAGTGGGTGCAGGTGTGTGTTTGAGTAGGTGCAGGTTTGAGTGTTTGTGTGTTTGAGTGTGTATGCGTGGGTGTTTGGGTGGGTGCAGGTGTGAGTGTGTGTGTGTTTGGGTGGGTGCAGGTGTGAGTGATAGTGTGAGGGTGTCAGCCACTGCTTTGTGTGGCTGGGAAGAGCGTGGGCCATATGCCAGATGATGGGGGGGTGCAGGGGGTGTTCGCTTGCCTCAAATTTTTACTCCCCCATCTTGCACCCCCAAACAATCAGCAGCTCCCTCTCTCTAATCTCACCTTGTCCCCTTGTCTTCCTACACTTCAGCTGAATGGTTAATTAATTGATTGATTGATTGCAGTGATTAGTAGTTATTTAATCATTTATTAGTTCTTATTATATTAGTTATTAAAAAAAAATGTTTTCAGATGTGCCAAGTGACCTGAAATCTGCAACCTTTCCAAGTACTGAGATAGATCAAAGCAAAACCAACAAAATTAGCTCAATTAAAGTATCAATTAAGTAATAGAGCGCTGGGCAGGTCTGCACACTGTGGGGTCACTTTGGCCCGAGTTCAGGGGCCCCTGCCTGTCTCACTATCTGCTTTAACTACATTATTCATGATTTTCAGGAAGTCACTGCCCACGATTAAAAAAAAAAAATTATATGAAAACGAGCTGCAAGCAGGAGGTGTGAATATGAAGCTGTAGTAAAAGGCAGGATGTGGTCTAACACTAATTTCACACTATTATTAATAATAAACAGTGCTGCACACATTGTCCCAGGGTGTAGAGACCTCCACACTAACACCTCGCCAGCAGCCCCTGCACTCGAGCTCCTGCCCCTCACACCTACCCCACTTTACTCCTCAGTCTGTGGTCGGGGCACTAGTGGGCCTCCTCTGCAACCCCACCCCCACTCCAAAACCAGTCTCAGAATAAACATCTTAGCAGCTCTTTCACACTCAGCTGCAGATCTTCAGACCTCTCTAGGAATTGAGGCAGGACCCTCCCCAAACCTGCAACCACCCATTCCTGTCCCCACGTATCCAGTATTCAGGGAGCAGCTAAACGATCAACCACAGCCACGCAGTCCCACAGCTCTCTGCCTCTCTCTGGCACCACCTGTCACATGTACAGCACTGTGCAAAAGTTTTAGGCAGGTGTGAATAAATACTGTAAAGTAAGAATGCTTTCAAAAAGAGACATGTTAATATATTATATTTATCAATTAACTAAATGCAAAGTGAGTGAACAGAAGACAAATCTACATCAAATCCATATTTGGTGTGACCACTCTTTGCCTCCAAGCTCTTTTAAAGAAGCACAAAGAAACGGGCAACGTTGAGGACCGTAGACGCAGTGGTCGGCCAAGGAAACTTACTGCAGCAGATGAAAGACACATCATGCTTACTTCCCTTTGCAATCGGTAGATATCCAGCAGTGCTATCAGCTCAGAATTGGCAGAAAACAGTGGGACCCTGGTACACCCATCTACTGTCCGGAGAAGTCTGGTCAGTAGTGGTCTTCATGGAAGACTTGCAGCCAAAAAGCCATACCTCCGACGTGGCAGCAAGGCCAAGTGACTCAACTATGCACGAAAACACAGGAACTGGGGTGCAGAAAAATGGCAGCAGGTGCTCTGGACTGATGAGTCAAAGTTTGTTCGCCAAAGGGCTGGAGAGCGGTACACGAACGAGTGTCTGCAGGCAACAGTGAAGCATGGTGGAGGTTCCTTACAAGTTTGGGGCTGCATTTCTGCAAATGGAGTTGGGGATTTGGTCAGAATGAATGGTCTCCTCAATGCTGAGAAGTACAGGCAGATACTTATCCATCATGCAATACCATCAGGGAGGCATCTGATTGGCCCCAAATTTATTCTGCAGCATGACAACGACCCCAAACACACAGTGACAGTCATTAAGAACTATCTTCAGCGTAAAGAAGAACAAGGAGTCCTGGAAGTGATGGTATGGCCCCCACAGAGTCTGTCTGGGATTACACGAAGAGAGAGAAGCAACTGAGGCTGCCTAAATCCACAGAACTGTGGTTAGTTCTTCAAGATGTTTGGGCCGACCTACCTGCCGAGTTCCTTCAAAAGTGCAAGTGTACCTAGAAGAATTGATGCTGTTTTGAAGGCAAAGGGTGGTCACACGAAAACGGATTTGATGTAGATTTTTCTTCTGTTAACTCACTTTGCATTTTGTTAATTGATAAATATAATCTATTAACATGTCTCTTTTTGAAAGCATTCTTACTTTACAGCATTTTTTCACACCTGCCTAAAACTTTTGCACAGTACTGTATGTATTTCTATATTTGTACAGAAATAAACACAGGGTGCATCGCAACTTCCACTATGTATTTTTACAATGATATAACAATTCAAACGATATTACAATGATTGGGGTCAGATCATGCTATCAGCCTGCAAAAGGAACCCAGGCCTCACACTGTAATGAGAGGGGTGTGATGTTTTCACAAGACAAGTAGAGAGCGGCCGAGCATGTGCATGTGCATGTGTGTGACTTGAAAACCCAGTCAGGAAGGAGTCTGGGAGAACTGGCAGTGGGGGAGCGCTGCTAGGATCATAAAGATGAGCGAGGGGGTGAGTGAGGAGACTTGTGCTCACAGAATCAAAAAGGGTGAGAGCAAGAGCAGAGAGAGGGAGAGGGAAGCATGGTCTTAGAGAATCACAGGGTGGGAGAAAGGCTTTCCACCGTCCACTCAGGGGGTTTTCTTTAGTGCCATCTGAGAGAAGAAATTAAAAAAAACAACAACAACCCCACCTCACACTCTAGAACTGAGGGGACATGGGAAGATCCTAGAGTGAGGCCCGGCCATTCACACGGGGCACCGCAGTTGGACACACCTACCCCATCCACTGCTATACAAACTATTGTCTCTCTCTCACACATACACTCTGTCTCTCTGTCTCTCTCTCGCCGGGTTGCATCAGTTCACAGTGTGTGCTGTTCCTGTATGTGGGGTGCTTTTGTGGGCCGGGTGAGTCAGCCTGCCGCCCCCACA
Source organism: Amia ocellicauda (assembly GCF_036373705.1). NCBI lineage: Eukaryota > Metazoa > Chordata > Actinopteri > Amiiformes > Amiidae > Amia > Amia ocellicauda. Next base: position 11,383,939 of record NC_089871.1, read on the forward strand.
GACTCTCCTAATGACTGTCCCACAAGCACTGAACCCGGCTGCCAGCACACTCAGCCAACCATGGCGAGGAAAAAGAAAGAGAAAGGATCAACTAAATAAATAAATAAATGACACAATGGTGGGCCGGGTAGTGATGAACACAATCCATGGATCGAGGACCCCACCCCCTCACCTCCAGGCACCACCAGGGACCCAGACAGACTGGGTCTCTCTCCCTGTCAGGGTATCAGCTCACAGCCTGCCTTCCTAATATCTGGTTTCATGCTCCTATCTTGTGCATTTGCATTCTGTTCACCTGAGAACAATTAGAAGAAAGAAAGAGAAACAGGCCAAAAATAAATAAAAATAGAAATAACATTAAAAAAGTCGGAAGATGGAGAAAGGGTAACACGAAGAACAATATCAATCCATGAATCAATCAGTAAAAACAAAAACAAACGTCGACAGATGAATAAATGTCGAATATGGGCTTCAAAGACCGCAGCAGCAGAGCGCTGAGAGGAAGCCAATAAAGAGGCGTCCTCTCCGCCCAGGCCTGAGGTTGTCTCACTCTCTGTGCTCAGTGTTTACTGTGTTATTTTAAGTGTAATATTGCAGTTATTAGGCCATGAAGAATTCAGAAGAATAAAATGAGAAATTACGTAATCGTGCCCTTTGAAACATGACGGAAACTACTAAATAGTGTGTTACTAATTAAATGCGCCCCAGTGGTCAGGGTTATGGATATGGTTTCAAGTCAATGCAGCTTATTATAACCGATAAAGATAAACGTCTAATATGTTGTGTACTTGACACAATTAAGGGCGAATTTCTGTCTTTCTGCAAAAATAAAAAAAATATTGTTTTAGCCGTTTAAAAAAAGGGATGACAGCTTGTCCATGTCTGCTTATTGCCTATTTCTTATCAGACGGCCATAACCAGGGCGGATTACAGTGGTCAGGACAAATAGTTTTCTCAACACACTACAGTAAGTGCAGTTATGAACAATATAAGTCCAGTTCCAGTAAAACCAGTAGCCTACAGAATCCAAATTATTACATTAATAATATGAACGTCGTAAAAATACACGGCACACAAATCACACAAACATGTTTTTCGAGCGCGGTCAGTCCGCACCATTCTAGCTCACACTGTGTGAAGCGCTTTGAGATTATCTCGCTGTGAAAAGGCGCTATAAATATTACACATCTGCACTGGACGGATAGATTAGTAAACTATAATTGTTTGTATCTGGTGTGTGCAGTTCTGCGGCAGGTCAGGTCTGTAGGACGGGGCTTGCCGACTGACTCATCTCTGTACCCCTCTTTCTATCTCTCTATTGTTTTCTCTATGGGGAGAAAATGTTTGCAATCTCGACACCACCATACCTGTGACACACGTAACGCAGACACACGCACACTCCCACTCCCATGAAACAATCAATCTGTGTAGCCCAGCACACACAGAATGGTTTTGAAGTCAAAAGGGACTCTTATTATAGAGGGAGAGGGTCGCAGTGTGCGTTGGCTGTGTAGGAGGAACACTATTTTTTTTTTAAGCACGCAAAAGTAGCCGTGACAGACAGACAGACAGACAGACACCCGAGTAGTCGAACAGAAAGCGCAGATCTCTCTTCCTTCTCATTGGCTCCCTGCGCTTCCCCACGGACGCTAGTGGGTCTAGTGCAGAGAGAGCGGCCACGGCGCACTCACAGCCACCCGGCACCTCAGCCTCTCCCGGCCACAGCCCGCACAGGTGCCCGCCTGCAGCACTCCCAGCCTCACTGTTACCACTGCTCTCACAGGTAGGACCAGCGCTGTCTGGAAAAGCAGGAGGAGTAACCAAGATATACTGTAGCATTTTCTCTCTCTCCCTCTCTCTCGTTTCTGCCACAGTTGCAAAGTTTTGCTCTGAGAGGTATACTCGATATATGATCGATACCATCGTCTGTAGCAAGTGGAGCACTAAACACTAGTTTTCTTATTAGTGTTAGAGCTATACATACTGCACAGGAACTGAAAGACTGGGGGCTAATCAATATTTCGATTCTTTTTACAAACTTGGGACGACTCGAGGAGGTAGGCTCCCATCGTAGCGCAGAGATATATCAATAGATTGGCATTCATGTGGGTAAGGAAGGTGCCATGGGTCGACATACACAGATATAACGCGACAATATAACGCTGTTTTATTTTTTAGTCATTAATTGTTCTTTGTAACTTTGAAATAGTCTCCCACTGGTGTTTATTTTATTTTGGATGGACAGACACTGGTTAGATTTAGCGGTCATGGGCAGTGAGATCATTACTTTTAATCATGATGCATTTTGATGTGCATTTCAATAACGATAAGGATCTTTAATGTGTCTTTATGTGAGTCCCAGGGGAACATCGACGTAAGCTGCTGACTCATACATTTTTCTTTTTTTCTTCTTCTGCGACCCTGGTCCCTTGCTCCCCAATATTTACCCCTGACAGCAGATGCAAATAGCCCTGACATCGATTTGACTGACGTCCTTTCAATTGATACCACTCTGGGATAAATGTAATTATAAATATACAATTTAACAGTCCTTTAGTATTATTTGGCATGGATGCTTTGTTCTTTTAATTTAATTTATTTTTGTAATATCTGTTCTGCCCTATTTAGTTCGTGGCTGAGTATTTGTGGATTTTGCGCTCATTCCTAATGCTGTTTTGTATCGGGTTTTCAGTCCCAAAATGTCATCAGTAACTACATTTGCAGAAAGCATCGGTCAATCTTCGCTAATAACTGGCAGTAGGTCTACAAGACTGTACTGAAAATGGAGACAGCGGTTGGGGAGGCGGGTGGCATTAAAGTACAGTCAGTACTTCCAATTAGAAATATACATTGTAAAGAGCTGCAATATATTAGACACAGTTGGTGATACAATCCATTGATAAAAACTAACGCCAATACAAGATTAGTTTTTTCTTTCTTTCTTTCTTTCTGCAGACGTGTGAAAACCACATAAATGCGGCGTTTGAACGCCGAGCTCGGCTTACATATTTTTAATATCTTTGGCCTACAGGCTGCAAGTTATAATAACATTAACAACTCGATTCTGTCGTATTTAATTTAGCAAAGCACCACATCTGAACTGTACGTGGGGTTTAAGCTATAGACCTTAATTGTATCTTACAAGATTTATATATTTATATATTATTACGCTCAACATCAATACCACAAGTTTTGATAAAATGTTACACCACTACTGATACTACACTTTATATTATTTATATTATATATATATATATATAATTTACATTTTAAAGCGTTTAAAATACAAACAATAACTCATAAGTGCGCTGTTAATCTTGAAAAGTAACCAGTGTCATTGCATGATAATACTATTGTGTTACTGTTAGCATCTTCATATAATGGTCTTGGTTATTAAAGCCATATAGTCTTATATAAACGTAGTCTATAATGAACCGATGCATTGCGGTGCTGAAGGAAGAAAGAGACCCAGCAAGACTGAGATCTGATTTGTGCATAGATATTTTGCTGGGCAGGAGCAGCTTGAGTAGCGATAGAGGAGAAGCGCTCAGATGTGCATCAGCACTTCAAACAAGAACAGAGAGCCGAACACTGGTTATTCTCTTTTTATATTAATACGTTATTAAAGGATTATTCGGGCACTTTCCTGTGAGTTTCTCAATGTTCTCATTTCATATGCATTGCGGGGGAAGTAAAGAGGAGTGCGACAGTAGCTAAGCGCCGCTGTTATATAATGTAGTTGTCGAAATAGGTGCAGTTTTGCATGATCTCGCAGGGCAGGGTGTAACGCAGGGTATATGTATGGTAAATAACGCTCTACATATAACTATTTTTTAAACTAAAACAAAAATACGGTTTTGTTTTTTTTTGTCACAGAATGTAAGTAAAATAAAACATTGTTGGTGTATCAAATACATTTTAAGAATTATATTTAATAAACTAATGAGAATATACATTTTCCTAACAAAATACATTAGGGCTATTCAAAATAGTCAATGTTAACCTATAGTTTCTCAAAATGTGCAATATAGGCACATCATCGGCCCAATAGCAAAGGTGCAATATTACAGTAAACATTTCAAATCAAGCACAATACAATTACAGTTGAAACATGATAGAAATACATAACTTAAAATATACAGTTAATATAAAACACAAATAATACATCCTAGGTAACAAATAATAATATTACAATTAATATTAATACTAATAATCATTGGCCTACACTCTTAGTACTAATGTGTTCAATTTAATCAAATTACAACACAATTGTCTTTTTAAGACAATAATGTGTATTTTTAACACAATAATGTGTTTTCTCAAACAGACTTGTGTTAAAAAGACACATTATTTTGTTAAAAATACACATTATTGAGCTGTGCTTTGGTGAATTTCAACACACATTTGTACTGTCCTTGAACAAACACAGGATGTGTTACATTTAACACATTAGCTCTCTAAGAGTGAAATAGTAGTAATAATATTAAAATAATAATCATATAGGCTTTATATTATTATTATTATTATTATTATTATTATTATTATTATTAATAATAATAATAATAATAATAATAATAATAATAATAATAGTAAAAATATCCGGATTTTCAGAAAGCATTAGGAAATATAAAGAGGACACTAACACTGCTCAGGACGAGTCCCATCGCTTCAGCTGCATAATATACATACTTACTGTGTGAAATAAATCACTGAGATGTACAGCTCATTTAATTATATAATAATAAAATCAATAATATATAAATCTTTAATAACTAAAACCTAATTAAAACATAAAATGACATCGGCAAAAAGCAAACCAAATAAATACATTGAAATGATTGAAAGGAGTCGGTAGATGTATTGTGTAACAATGTGGGTCTTCCTGGGCAAAAGTGTCCGCTAATAAATGAATACAGAAAGGCTCGTAGACAGAAAGAGAGAAAGAACAGATCTATAAATACACAGATAGTGTGAAGGACATGGATGAAAGGACGGGTGGATTTAAAGATCGTAGAGGCAGATCTACAGAAATGTGTGTTTAACACGACATCAGTTCCTCTTTTATTTACTTTATTTACATTTCAAAAAAGTATAAAACCAAAATCCACAATTCATATATTTTTCCCCAGGAAACTAGACTAGCCCAATTCAAAATGCTTTAAATTAAACTAATCAATACATATTTAATTACATAGATGTGATTTTAGTGTGGTACAACACTTAAAAGACATGTTCATTCGTATTCCTTATTTACGGGTGAAATCGCCCCCCAGCTGCGGCGATTGTAATCCGGTTGGCTCCCCGTGTGCAAACTGTGGACCACAGACCACAAGGAGAGATGTAGAACAGATTAATATCAATGTAAGGATTAATATAAAGTTAATTACAATACATACACACACAAATGCTATGTATTATATTATTATATTAATCCTATACATATATACAAACAAATAAAGTGCATTGTGCATTGTGCTAATCTTTGTCCTCTTTCCACAGTGATCGTCTGGAACAGTGCATCTGCAGAGGGGCTCGACATCTGAGGACCCTGTTGGCCAGGTTTGTTTACCATTGGTTTTCATTCCTGTAAATATCGATGAAGCAAAGGGGGGGACGGCCACAAACAGTCAGTGCGTGTGGTTTTACTGGGGGAATCACCTGTAAATGTCATCAAACTGGAAGCAAGCAGCTCAGAAAAACCCGGTAGACCATGGGATACAGCTGTCCCAGATACAGTATCCCAGGTACTGTTTGGCTCTGTATGTGCGTGTGTATTATACTTTCACACACACAACGCACACAGACTCAAACCAACTCCACCATACAAAGAGCACTAAACATCAAATTTGAGAAGTAACGCCTCAGACTTGTGGAGATTTCCTACTCATATAATCTACAGAATCTACAGGCAGACATGCCCAAATCACAGCTTTCACAGCTTTTGTGGCTACAGATATTAGTAGATAATTTGAGCATCAATAAAACATATAATTTGTAGGGCAGCACATTGTGTTTACAATGAGGCACATCTGGCTTGAACACATCTGGGGGAGCAGGATATGGGCGGGTCCTGAAGGAATCCCACTCACACAGAAGTGCAGCTTGTCCTTCAGAGACTCCATTTGCCTTGTCCACTGAGACATGTCCACTGAGACCCAGCCTGTCCATGGACACAGAAACAAACACACACAATAACTGACTCCCCTGTTCTCTCCCTCAGTGCCATGTGTGACCCACGGGACAGCGAGAGCCTGCGGGGAGGAGGCGTGTCCTCGTCGTCAGTGCTGGAGAGTAGTGGGGGGGAGGAGGAACTGGGGGGGGCCCTGCTGTGCATGCCAGGGCCCTCGCTGCTCTCACGCCGGCTGCTGGGTCTGTGCGGCAGCAAGAGGCAGCTCTCACTGGGCACGCGGCGCAAGCGGGAGTTCACGCCGGACGAGAAGAAGGACGCCAGCTACTGGGACAAGCGGCGCAAGAACAACGAGGCGGCCAAGCGCTCGAGGGAGAAGCGGCGCATCAACGACTTCGTGCTGGAGAGCCGGCTGCTGGCGCTTAGCGAGGAGAATGCCAGGCTGCGCGCCGAGCTGCTGGCGCTGCAGTACCGCTTTGGCCTGCTGAGGGAGCCCACCCTGCCTCCCGCCATGCCCACCCCCAGCCCCCACAATCTGCCACCCTTCCAGCCCAGTTTCTGGAGCCTGAAACCCGACCGCGCCTCCTTCATAGGGGGTACAGAGGAGCTGTGGCTCCCGGGCCGGGACGCGGAGGGGGCCCCACTGTCCGACCCGCCAACCTCCAGCAGCAGCGTCACGGCTGGGGAGCACAGTCCAGGCTGCTGCACCAGCGCAGAGGAGAACCCCCCAAGCCCCCCGCCGCCCCGGACGCACAGGGGTGGTAGTGCTCACCCCACCAGGAGGGTAGATCGTCTGAGAGCCTCCAGCCCAGTTGGACCACGGGGGAGAGGCCAGGCCCAGACCGGTGGAAGCAAAACGGCCGAGACGAAAGCCTACTATCACGTCTCATCTAGCAAAGACTCGCCCAGGGCCCTGGATTCCTCCTCCTCATCTTCGCCCTCTTCCTCCAAGCGGCAGTTTCCTACTCCTTCCCTCCCCGTGCCCACCCGTCCCTCCACCCCTCCGCACTCGTCGCCCTACGCCACCCAGGCCTGGCTCCTCCCCAGTCTGAGTCACACGGCAGTCAGGAGCAACCTGCTGTTGCCCTGGGGCTCCCAGCACCTCTCCCCCACGCCCCTCCTCACCAAACTGCCCCTCTACCTGCCCCTGGGCGACCCTGAGCTGCGCAGACTGCCCCCTGCGCTGCACTACGGTGACACCCTCAGCCTCCAGCCCCAGGAGCAGGTCCAGAGCAAGATCAACATGCTGTCGGCAGAGGTGGCACAGCTCAAGAGATACATCGGCACAGAGCACAGCTAGAGGGCGCCACACACCACTGCCCCGGCCCACCCAGCAATCCACCCCCAGCTCAAAACCTTCGCAACTGTCCGGTTTGCCCCCTCTAGCTCCACGGCCGTGGGACAGACCCCAGGCTTTTGAATGGAGTGTGTGCTGGTCTCTACAGGATGTACACAGGACCGTGCTGTGCCACATACATCACTGCTGTGTTTGTGTCTGTGCTCGGTGTTGTGCAACAGCAGGGTGACCTCCATGTCAGGCGGCTCACTAAGGCGTGGCAGGGCTCTGTACACACAACTTTGTGTGATTGTGTGATTTTTTCCCTCCTTACTGACATTTTTTTTTTTTACTGTAATAAACACTGCAAAAATACATCACGTGCTATTATGAACAAAGCTAAACCTCAAGCAAGCTCCTGAGAACAGGCATAGTTTCATTTTGACTTGACTCAGCTCCTTAGTCACAGGAGGCCCAAGCCAAGTCACGCTTGTTGACAGACACCAACAAAAACCAAAACCTAATGACTGCAAGGCTGATACTTAAGTGGAATTCACAGTTTTACGCATCTGTATGTGTTGTTATGTTGGATGATTAAGATACAAAACACTCTTCCAGTTCGAGTGACTCCAGTAAGCAACTGTTAAAAAGGTCAAATTTTAACACACAGTAGTGGTGCATGTCAAACTGCATTGTGTCTTAACTTCCTGGATAGCATACAAACTACTGTCCTCTCCACAACACCTATGATCAAATTACAGGGCAATATTTCCATCACTTGATCGTGCCGCTCACTTATGCTGGTGTATATGAATTTACTGATGTGTGTTATTGTGTGTATGTTCGCCAGGTATACAGTAACTTTCTTATTCCAGTACAATCTTCAGTAAGCAGTTTGTTTAGTGTTTAGCAATAATAAGGTTATCCCAATCATGACCATAATTATTATTGCTTGTAGACATTATTCCTTGTTACATTTCATCCAAACTGAAATGAGTAGAAATGCATTCACTTCAGCAGATAAACAAAAGGAAGCCACACAAGGATAAACGACCCAGGTACACGTTGATTTATTCATGTTACACGTATGTTAGTCGAGCGGCACGATCAAGTGACGGAAATATGTCTAATGGACAACAGCTGCAGTGGGGAAGACAGATCTGGTCTAGGAAGACAGATTTTTCCAGGAAGTTATGACACGACGTGCCATCTGCCATGATTTAAATGTGACATTTTCACAGTTGTTTATATGATCGACACGATCTTGGATAGTGGTGTGTCTCTTATTCAAGCACACATTTGACATTTGACAATTTCAGTCACGTGTTGACGCGGTTTGAAACCATTAATTGTGACAGAGGCACAGCTCCCCTGCGCAGCCGCAGCGCGTCGCGGACCCGGGCACATGCAGTGGGCAATGCCTGCGCCCTGCCGTGCCACCGCACTGCGCCCCGCTGAACTCACTCAGACACAACTGGGCTGAAACTGCAACATCAGGGCTCAACTCCAGCTTGTTTCCTTTCTCGTTTTCAGCTCGTTTATTTTTAACAAAGCTTTAAGCTCTTTACATATGTTTTTGGCAAATTAAATAAAGTTTTATTCTAGTTGTAACTATAGTGTATGTGTATACTTATTTGTATTGTCTGATCACTTTGGGGTTGAGCAGCCCACTGCTACTCTCTGTATGAGTCAAGGGGATGCGCTGAACTCTAACCTCTGGCCACTTGCTCGTCTTTATTTCAGGTAAGACCAGCCCTTCCCTGTCTCCTGCTCTTTACATCACACAGCCATCGGTTTCAGTTTGCTATCTGTCGTAGTTTGAAACAGACAGAAGTTACACTTATTTTGGGACAACACGTTCTTTATTATGATCAACAATAAAACGACCATATATATGTGTGTGTGTGTGTGTGTGTGTGTGTGTGTGTGTGTGAGTATAGGCCTATAGACCCTATATAATTATAATTAATAATAATACATTTGATTATAGACTTTTGACAAAGTATTAATGTTGTTTAAAATAGAAAATGTGTTGCCTCTGAATACATTTATATATGTATTTATTTTTCCCAATATTTGCTACTTTTTATATATTCTTTGTTATTTATGTATGTATGTATTTATTTATTCCCAATCCGAGCACTGTGCGTGGGGCTTGCGCTCCAATCTCATTAGATTTCTGCCCTTTTCATTACATTACATGGACGACAGACATTTCTCTCTCGACATATTTTTACATATTTAAATAGATTTTAAAATGAAATCAATATATATAATTGTCATATATATATATATATATATATATATATATATATATATATATATATATATATATATACACATATATATACCATTTTATTTTTACATAAAAAAGTTTACTACACACAATTAAAAAAAATCTAAAAACAAAGTTATTTAAACAAGAATCGTGATGTTTTCAACGTGTTTTTAAAGATAATAAAATAGTGTATAAATAACAAATTTAAATACTATGCACATGAACTACAGCGGCACAGAATCAGACTATAAGACAAAAATATACAAAAAGCACAATGCAGATTTAACGCTGCGTGTGGTATTATATATATATATATATATATATATATATATATATATATATATATATATATATATATATATATATATATCCGGTATTAATATACTATCTACATTTTTATCATCGTTTTTTTACTGACGATTCTGCTTGTATCTGGATTGCGGAATCTACTCCTTCACCTCGGTGTTTGTATCACAACAAGCAAATGAATAAACAGACAAATAAGACATGAATGTCTAAATGCGACGCTGACGGTGTTACCTGATCTCAGTTAAAGTCAGAGCAGCGGCGCACAGGGCAGGTGCATTAGTGAACCAGGTAAAACAGAGGCGAATTATGACATCAATACATAATACAAACGTTTACGCTACAACTACAAAGCCTTAGAGCTCTGCATTAATACAAGAAACTATTTGATAAAAACAAAACCTAGCCTCTTTAAATAGCAAGTGAGATAGTGAGAGGTGAAACGCGAGTGATATTTGCGATTTCAAGTTGGGGACTGGTGTGAGAGTAGGCGAAGAGGTAGTGTTATTATTGTGTTATTCTTCTTCTTACAGAAACCTTTCTTCGTGTTTTCTGCCCTGAAAAGCAGCTTTTGAGGAAAGCGAGGAGGCGAGGCGCTGGGCTCAGAGCTGCACTGTGAAGTATTATTATTATTACGAACAAAAGATTAAGACTAAACACCAGTGGAATCTCGTATTTTTCAACTTAAAAACATGATTTATCTTTCATCGCTAAAGTGTCCTCGATCAAGCCACAATTTCTTCTTCTTTTAAATGAGAGTGATAAAACGAGATAACATTGAAACGGAATCGGTGCTGATGCTGTGCCGCGCAGGCGTGGGAGGGGGCAGTCTGTTCCCTCCTTCATAGGCACGCTTTCAGTGCTGTAACTGCTGTATCTCCATCTTTATACAACAATCATTTTGGCCTTTTGCTGTTTAATTCTTCAAATGTATTTATTGGTAGAAATAAAGAACCAGCTCGAAAACCGAATGATCGCATGGGGCTGATAGCTGGCTGAATATGTCCTTTCGCAGTTGCATGACAGCTGGAGAGGCTTGCATCAGCAATGCGTGCAGCTCCACATGCTTTAGTCATAAATGCATCTAAAACATGAAGGATTGTACTCTGACAGCTTGCCGTTTACCCGAGCCCGGGATTTACATCAAAAGCAAAATTAAAATTAATTTCATTACGCTTGCATTTTGGATAACGGTTTGTGGGAGGATTTTCCGTCTCTGCATTGCAGTGTGTGCAGAAATAACATATTTTCCACTGTGCACAATCTAAATCAGAAGCGAATGACGCAGTTTAAGGCGTTCAGGATGAAGAATAGGCTCAATTGGAAGTTGAAACCGGTGCTGCAGGGGGTAACTGTCACCCTGGTATTCCCCCTGTCCCCAACGCGTGCTTCCCCAGCCTCTGTGCTGCGACTCAGCCCGTCTCACAGCTTCTCGTCTTGTGGCAGGAGAGTCCATTATACCTATAATAGATGCGCCAGGATATGTTTAGAAATCGAATACCTTGATTATAGTTCCGTTTAAGGGGAAGTCCACATGTTCACCTAACTGTTTTTCTCCCATGGATCTCACGATTTTGTATTTTCTAACTTCTACACACCGAAACACCTCAGTCGCCCTACACCACAGCAATGTATTATTTGCATGTATTTGTTTTCTTGCCCCGTAGTTCAGTTACAATCCCTTATTTTTCAGCTGTCCCATACTGCACTCTTGTCCTCATGGCCTTCTTGTGCTTATTTGGCTTGCATTTACACATAAAATGAGTTTTTTATGTTAAAACTGCTTATTTAGCCAATCCCACTGTATGGTTAGTTCAGTTGTAGCAGGAATATGCCTAGTGGTGGAAAAATGCAGGTCTCTTTGACCGTCCTGTGCCACATGCTCCAGTTTTGTTCAGTTTCATTCTCAAAGCAATCCGTTACTGTCCCTTGCCTATTGTGTAAAATCAGGTTGTTGGACAACCTTCACAATGAAAGTGGTTAGGGCTGCTACTGCAAATCAGGTTGTTGCAAAGAGGAGAAACCCCCTCCTGGGTGTTCCCTGAGCTGTGAGGGATGTGTGTGTCACAGAGGTCTTGTTCTGTATTTGTGAGAGAGAGAGTGAGTGAGTGTGTGTGTGTGAGAGAGTGAGAGGCGTTCATCAGGGCTAAAGCCCACAGTCACTTCTTTACACAAAGAGCTGTGGGGGTCTGGAGCGAACCCTCTGATCAGCCCACACAGCGCAGGTAGCTGACAATGGAGCGCCTCTTGTGTGAGATCAATTGAATGGCCCTGTTAGTGCACAGGTCTGTATGTTTGCATCTATCATTGTAAGTCTCTCTCTCTCTCTCTCTCTCTCTCTCTCTCTCTCTATTCCTCCCTCAGTCCTGCGCTTGCTCGATCTCTCTTCAGCTCAGTGGTTTACCCAGATAGGTGCCCTAGATCTGGCCACTCTGAGAGGCCCTGATTGCAGAGTTATTCAATCCCACTAATCCGATAGCTACAGCCACAGAGCTCTCATGTGTGTGTGTGGGAGGCAGGGGGCTTAGTGTGTTTGTGTGTCAGTTTTCGAGAGACTCCTGTGTCAGGGGAAATGGTCAGCGCTTGTGTAGTTTGATTTTTAATTCATCCTTCATTTCAGCCCCTTTGCTTGCTGTTGTTTTGAAGGTTTCTGACAAGACATGGACCCCGTAACCCCTTTATGATATTAACAACACTATACTAAATACAGAGCTGAAAGCCCGACAGAGAGAGAGAAATAGTAAGAAGACAAAAAACAAAAGGACAGAAGAAGAGCAACACCTATTGGTCAAATGGCAAGTACAGAATCTGATTTCCTTTCCTTCGGGTCTTTAAGCACAGCCTCAAAAATCAATCATTCAGTCAATCACCCTTTGTTTTGGTCAGTAGGACTGATGCAGTGTTTCCCAGCTCCAGTCCTGGGGGGGCCACAGATGGTGCAGTTTTAATTTTTTTTTTAAACCCCTCACACAGTCTGGGACCTGAGCTGACAGCGAGGGAGGGAGGACTTATGGCGCACTGGCTCCATCACTTAAAAATGCCACGCAAACAGAACAATAATGCACAGAATGCAGGCAGGTCAGGGGTCCTGGATATGTTTTCGTAATTGGAGATCTCCTAATTTACTTAATTCCCCTGGTTACCCCATCAGTTAAACAGCTGTAACTGTATTTAAAGGGGTTTGATTATTATTTCTTTCTGAGCGGACACCGTTACCCTGCACGACTTACAGTTGTCACAAGAAACATTCAGTACATACAGTAAATGCAAAATGGAATAAGATAAGCACACTTCCTAGTACTCAACAATACACAGCTCCTGCTTCTGTTGATTCAGGGTGCCACTAATTGTAATGTAATTTACCATGTGTAGTGTCAGCAAAAGGGGTCTGTTAGCCCTGCCTGCGTGCTCTTGCTCTCGCTCTCTCTCACACACACACACAATAGTACAGTAGCACTGTGTGAGCCACACTCTCACTCTCACTTCAACACACAATCCCAGGTGTGAAGCATCAGGGGAACCAGCAGTGAGAACCTGCCCTTCAACACCTTCACCACATCAATACAGGCCAACCTGCACACACACACACACACACACACACACACACACACAAACACACACACGTAAATGCAGCCACACACAAACACAAATATACACTGGTTTAGGATGAGTCTTCAGGTACTCACCGAAAGCAGATTAGCAGCAGAGGAACAGAGGAGGAGGGAAAAGTAAGGAAGGAGAGAAAGATGGAGGGGGAAAAGAATAGGGCAGGGAAAGTAAGCGATCAATAAGAGGGGGATTGGGAAGGGAGAGGTGAAGGTGAGGAGAGAGAGAGAGCCTGACACACACCTGACACTGTCTGAACTGTGCTTCACCTCCCAGAGAGACAGAGAGAGAGAGGGGGGAGAATAGAAAGGAGGGGGGTGGGAGACAGAAAGAGAGCAAGAAGGAATAGGGGTGTGGGCAACAGAGAGAGAGAGGGGAGCAGGGAATGGGAAGGTGTGAGAGATGGACAGCCTGAGTTGGGTACAGACAGGCAACCTGGACATGGGCCACAGTGCCAGGGCCACACAAACACAATGCTACAACGCACCCATCGCAAAAACACCTCTGCTCTCAGGAAAAGGACAAGAGTTATTACTGTTATTAAATATCTAAATATATCTTATTATTATTATAAATCTAAATGATGCTAAACAAAAACGCCCCCAGTGCCAGACAGGAAGTAAGTCGTCAGAGAGAGGCTCAGTGCTGACGCTTGCCTACTGCGCCTAAAGTGGTTCAGTGACAATGAGTTGTTGTTTACCCCTCACAAACCATGCGTCCAGGTCCCCGGACAAATACTGAGCCAACAGCGCCCCCTTCAGGCAATATCACCTATTAACACAGTCCAGCCCCCCACCCCGGCTCAATTTATCCCCCTTCCCCGCTGGCACTAAGCCATGGCCCACTCCGGCACATCCTCAGCGCTCAGGCTGCACTCCCTCACGACTCTCCTCTCACAGATGCCACTGAGACCAGTTCATATTCACAGTCTGAAAAATGATCTTAAAACCACCTCAGGATACAGGATTACAGAAAGCACACAGCCCCAGACCCCAGTGGGGAGGCGGGGTGGGGTTACAGCCAGGCGTCTGCGGCTAGAATGAGTGTTGGACCCGGGACCGGTTCTGGTGTAAGCGACAGGAGGACGAGTGAGGTGTTAGAAACACAGATGATATGGCAGGGATGCTCAGAGTGCAGTGCTGAGTAACAGCCACCAGAGGGAGCACTGTGCTCAAAAAACAAACAAAAAAGGCCAGCCAGCTGAGAGAACAGAACCATCACCTGCCACCAAAGGACTGTCCTGTCACTGTCTGTCACAGCCCCCCCCTCCCGAAACACCGATCTCTCCCTGTTTGTTGCTCAGGATCGGGACAGAAGGACCCCCTCGCATCCTGCCAGTGGGGCACGACTGGACTTGGAGCAAACAAGCGTTCTTCCAAGTCTCAAGCTCATGATCACCGGAGTCTCGTCTCTCAGAGTGGGGGTCTCATAGTGAAAGAGTGCAGGTCGGTGCTGAAAGCCAACTGGAAGGGAATATGTTCATAAATCGCCTGGAACAAAGCATCACATGGGCACAGGTACATAAAACCAACCGAATACGTCTTGGGCTTTTGCCTGAATTCTGTGTTAGGTCATTCCTCTGTTCTTTACAATGTGAAGATGATGTTTTTCCCCTTAAAAAAGTACAACTTTCACTGAAATATATATTATATTCCTAGAGGTGTTTTTGTTTTGTTTAATGTGATTTTCAACAAGGTAAAAGTTAGAGCCCCTGTACTTTCTCTCTGTGAAACCTTTCTCTTTTACTCCTCTCACGATCTGGATCTCCTTATTTCTCTCCATCTCACTCTCTCTCGCGCACGCGCGCAATCTGCTTTCCTCCTCTCATCTCACGCGCTGATCAAAGTCCGCCGCTCAGGAGTTCCCGCTTTCGTCAAGAGCAGGGGCAAGAACAAAACTGAGAAAAAAACCAAACCAAAACAAAAAAAAACGAAAACAGTGGTTTTGGTTAAATGAGAAAAAAAAAAAAGAAAAAAGCTGTGCTTGGAAGGTTGCGACCCACACAGGTATCTGTCAATCTGTCAGAGCGAGGGAGCAGGGCTGTGACTCAGCCTCCCCCTGTCTGGAGAAGAAGAGGGGAGGGCACTGGTAATGAGAGAGAGAGAGAGAGAGAGGAACAGAGAGATAGAAACATACAGACAGACAGGCACTACAGGGAAGACAGACAGATAGCTGCTTGGTTGGCTGCGCAGTCACGTGGACTTGCACTGAGTTCAGAGGGCAGGCAGGTGCGGAAGGAGGGAGCCGGAGGGATAGAGAGAGGGCCAAGCAGGAGGTGTGTAGGCCGGGCTCACGACACTAGACAAGCAGTACAGGTGGGCTGGTACCGGAGGGACACTGGTCAGTTACGCACCTACAGTTACACAGACAGACTAAGGGGGGCGTGGGGGTGGCACAGGGTTGGGGGCTCAAGACTGGCAGCCAGAACAAAACCGACGGGGAGCAAAACAGTGTCAGTCAGTCAGTCAGTCATTCAGTCAGGACAACGCTCTCTCTGTGAGTTATTGTGTCAGTCAGTCATTCTGCAAGTCAGTCAGTGAGCACTTTGTCTGTGTATCAGTCAGTGAGTGAGTGAGTGATTGAGTGGATCAGATCCTCAGTCATTCAGTGAGTGACTGTGAGGATCTTGCTACATCAGATAAGGATTCACACATCGCCGTAGACACCGCCAGCAGGTAAGAGTTTTCTGCCTTGTTTCTGTGCTGTTTTATGGGACTGTTGAGTGAATATAGCAGCTCTGGCTTGGCTCCCTCTTTGAGAGAGAGAGAGAGAGACAGAGATCGGGCTGAGAGCTGTGTCAGTGCAGGCCTTTAGTCAGACAGGCTGCTGAGAATTCACACCCTCTACCCATCCATGTTATGACCGTGTAATTTCCTAAGCAGTGCGTGTCGTGTGGTGCAGCCCAGACAGGAGCTGCATCAGAGAGACAGCAGAGACTCGAAATGACCGCTGACTGGCTCAACTGTAGCAAATCCAGACCTGTACAGTGTGCTGTATCAACTGTGTGTGGTGTTTTATACAGTTTCAATCTATTCATTTAGAAGGAGAAAAACAAATATATCTACACATCTGTTTCCCCCCCATGTTGGCTATAAACAAATACATTTATACACTTAGGGAAGTGTAAAATAAATAAATGAATGAGTGAATAAATAAAAAAAAAACATAAATAAATCAAATAAACAAATAACTTGTGCCAAGTGAGGGGCCGTGACAGTGCACTGCGGCCTTCAGCACAGCCGTCCCCATCCCTGCTAGACCGACAGCTCGACTCTGCAGCTCACTGTTATCGCTGCATCTCCCGAGAGCCAGAGTCCTCACCAGACACACATTGAAACATGCCTAAAACATGCCACAACTACGTGAAACTTCTGATAAGGACACTATCTAAAATATGTAACATTTCAAATGCAGCATTTTTTTCAATGACCACTCATTACGTTAATGTAATATCTACATCACAGAATGTGTCAAACTTACATTTGCTGTCCACGCACTTCTTTATCAGTTAAAATACTGCACTTTCACAACCCAAGCCCCCGACATATTGTTTTCAATACACAGAAGCATTTTATACACACACACATTACGTAAGCTTTGTCTCTACTGTTCAGAACTGTAAAATTGCATAAATCTACTGTGTTTGAAGATATTTCCTTGAAGGTCAATCTTTTAAAAGTGACGGGATTGCCAATGTAAATGTGTTGTAATTATTGTAAGAAATAGGCCGTCGCTTCGCTTGTACTGTGTTCTACACAATTTCACAAACTACATTTCTAACACTTATGAAAAGACTTTGGATGCATATTTAAATTACCGCCAAATTTATATTAAATATTTACAGAACAATGTTTAGTTATTATTATTATTATTATTATTATGTGTTTGGGGGAGAAACAGGTTGATGCTGCAGAGACGACGGTTTACTGATTTTTTGTTAAAGCTGAAAAAACAACAAATAACAATAAGAAAATAAAACGAAAACTTTTAAATGAAGTCCAAGCTGGTGTTCAAACAGCAACACCATTCTGAACAGAAAAAAAAACAATGGTTCTGAACATAAATATATATATTCATGAAAATCTGCATAAACAAACACTGTGGTGCCGTTGACTCGATTCAGTTCCTGCTGTTTTGAATGCTGGGCTCGTGCAAGTTTACAGCAGGTCTTTAATGTAAGCGTAAACATTACAAAATTATTACTCCATCTCCCTTCTGTGAGAATTTCATGTTTAACCCTCTGAAACATCAATGACAGAAAACAAAGGGTGTACAGTTTTTGTAAACATAAACACTCCCCCCCTTCCAAGTGAAAAAAACATATTTGAGTTTTACTATAGCACTTCAAGAGGAGGGAGTGGGGGAGGGAGGTTTCTGATGAGGATATTATCCAAAGACGACAATGTTCCCAATGAAGCGTTTGAGTGCGAGTGCCTTCTGCCGCAACCCAAGTCAAACACGTCTCATTTCAATGCCTGACTCCTGTGAACACAGAGCACGGACACTCACACCAACAGCTTGAATATCAGCATTTTCTCTTTTCTTCACTTGATTTTTGTGTCCACAGCCCTGTGAGAGACAACAACACATGAAAGAGCCAGTGAGGTTGTATCATGTAGATAAAAGTCAACACAGCTCCTACTGCGAACGCCAGCTCAGAGCTGCGCTGCAGGGCTCGTTGGGGCCCGCTGTGTGAGTGTGTCAGGTCCAGAATGAGTCAGGAGCCTCTCGTGGAGCAATATGAACCCAGTGGCCCCAGGAGCCGGTGTGATTCATGACATCGGCTTCTTAGAAAGAGTTTCCAATCATTGTGACTTTTGCTGTATTGCAAAGTGCATCAGGATTGCAAACAACCGAAAAAAGCTCGGAAAGCTGCAAAAATCGAAACAGATGCGCTCTCTCGTGTTGTGTGATGTTTGCCTTGTGCGTTTGCTTAGTTTTTAAATTGAAGTGTGTGCTTATGCGTTACTGAATAAAGCGTCACAAGCAACATGGCCAGTGCGCCATATCAGACGAGTACAGGACGAAGTTAAAAGTGCTTTCACACAGACAAGAATGCATTTAAAGCTTCATCCACATAGACAAGACTGAGTTAAAAGCTTCGTCCACATGGACAAGACTGCGTTAAAAGTTCCCCTTCCTGAGCAACAGGGCTACTGCAGTTTACCCTTTTTACATATTATCCACAGTAGTAGTAGTTATTTCTAAGAAGATGCTTGTAGCCAGGGCATCTTACAGCTATCACAAAATAAAAACCTCTCAGGAAGAACAGCCCAGTAAGAGCTAGAGCATACAAAACCCAGCTTCAGCCTTATCTGGAGTAAACAGCGAGCAGGGTGCACTGAGGGGGATTTCAGCAAGTAGCAGAATCAAGGTAACTGTTAGGCTATATCAGGGCTATGTACAGAGCTACTTTTGAAGGATTTGTTTTGTTTGTGGAAAAAAGTGGACAAACAGCCTCGCTCTCAGTGATGTCGTGACAGAACAATAGTGTACTCGCTCTCAGTGATGTCATGACACAGTGAGATCACTGCTCACACTCAGTGATGTGACAGTGAGAACAACAGTGTGCTCGCTCTCAGTGATGTCATGACACACAGAACAGTGTGCTCGCTCTCAGTGATGTCGTGACACACAGAACAGTGTGCTCACTCTCAGTGATGTCATGACACAGAGCGAACAACAGTGTGCTCGCTCTCAGTGATGTCATGACACACAGAGAGAACAGTGTGCTCGCTCTCAGTGATGTCGTGACACACAGAACAGTGTGCTCGCTCTCAGTGATGTCATGACACACAGAGAGAACAGTGTGCTCGCTCTCAGTGATGTCATGACACACAGAGAGAACAGTGTGCTCGCTCTCAGTGATGTCATGACACACAGAACAGTGTGCTCGCTCTCAGTGATGTCATGACACACAGAACAGTGTGCTCGCTCTCAGTGATGTCATGACACACAGAACAGTGTGCTCGCTCTCAGTGATGTCATGACACACAGAGAGAACAGTGTGCTCGCTCTCAGTGATGTCATGACACACAGATCTAGAGAAAGTGACTTCTGTGGACCTGGAATTCTTGTTAATAACCAAATGACACTTGAGCTGACAGATCCTCTATAAGGGATATATCTATAAACCAAAGCACAACTCATTATGCAATTAACTTATTACAGAAAAGAAAAGAAAAAAATCTGCAACTTCATAAAACGGTTATAACTAACCAGAAAATGTGCACTATAAAACTATTATTTCTAACAGTATATAGATGTATAACTAGATGTTTAGAGACTATGCATAATTATAATCAACACCAGAAACTATCGGTCTCCATGGTTCATGTTGGTGATGTGGGTGATGATAAACTATATATTATACAGTGGCAATAAATTGGAAATTATGTAAAACTAAGATTGTCAATCTGCGACTTGAAGTACGTGCAGAAACTTCTCGGGTGATAAATTGTGATGCCGACATATTATAAATATTCTTGTGGTTACAAGTGTTGCAGTTCACTTCCTTGTCAAACGCTGGGAAGAAATAAATAAACAAGACTTCATAGAGAATAGAGAAGTGAATATAAATATTGCAGAGGGATCAGGGTGAGGGCGCAGCACAAGAACCCGCATGGTTTATATTCAGATAATTGGAAAGTCCAATGGGAAGGTAGAGATCACTCTGAACTGAGCATGACCAAGAGGTTATTTTATTCTCCAATCAGTGTGGGGTTAAAACCCAGGTTCAGATGTACTGAAACTGAAATACTGAGTGGATAACAGGGCCAGGGAAACCACATGCTGAGATCCGGTTGTACTTCTCTGATGTGGACGATAAGTTTATAGAGCAGAGTTATTTCATTCCCGCTGGTTGTGTTAGCGCTAAGGAAGGTGGAGTTGAACAACGGAGCAGAACGAGACAAGTCACAAGGGCTTTAGTGCAGATTTTGATAGGTGTGTGATTGTGTGTGTATGTGTGCGTTTGTGTATATAATCACTTTACCTTTTTGTTCCTCTGGGTCTACTCTTAACGTATCTTTAATTTCCACTGGCGTCCATTTCTCAGTAGAGTGAATCAGTTTTCCTGTCTTACTCTGAATCAGTGGGATGGTATACGATAAAAAAAAAAAACCGAAACAAAAAAATGCAAATACTTCCTCCCAAAAAACCTATATAGTAACTATATACATAATAAGGTATATATCTTATTAAACGCAATATAACTGGGCACTTTCTAACAGCATGTGGTCACAACAAACAGTGCACCAACTAACTTTAACAGCAACACTTAGCACTGTGAAATAATATTTATGTAACAACAAGAAAAAGATTACAAAAATAGATACAACCTCTTAAAAGAGAACTTGACGTCCATGAGAGGAAATTGACTTGTGTGTGTTAGTACAGCATACAAGAACATTGCTTAAGGCACACAGAGCACTGTGTCTGAATAAAAATGATTCCTAATATCCATTTTTCCTGTGGGCAAACTGAGGGGCTAATAATTATATTTTTAATTGCCCAAACATGCAGTTGTAATTTATTTTAAAATGGTTGGTCACATGTTACAAATCACTCCAAAGTGCATAGTCATCATACAACTTATTTATTAATCATCTGCTGAGCATCAATACATTTGCAACTTAACAACTCAAGTTGCTGGTTAATGTGCCAGGGTTGCTACAGCTTCTGGCATGCAGAGGTGCTGATCAAAATGAGCCACCTGGGTAAAGGTCTCCGCAATTTATACACAAACAAACAAATACATCTTAATGCACGTGTCTTGTCATGCTGAAAAGTGTGCGTCACAGTTCCTTGTGCTGTGGAAGCTCCCAGCTGACTGCAGTGAGGATGAGGGGAACGTGGGGCCCCTCTGAGCAGAAGCAAGGTGGACGGTTGATCATGCGGAGACAGAGGGAACCAGGCCCAGCCTCCTCAGCTACTCTTTCGAATAACCCCGGTCTCACAACAACAACTAAATAACAGGCCTTCTAACAATACTGCTGCAGCTTCTAATAATAACCCTGATTGTTAGAGAGTCCAGGTGCAAACTGGCACTTCCTCTCGTTCTCCCCAGCCATGCCATCTTTCTGACACTGACACTGACACACACACATACACACACACACTCACAAGACACATCTAAGAAGCTGCAGACTCTTTGGGGACTCCCTACTGACTCCCATTTGATGATAACTGATGGTCCTCCAAATAGAGAAAATAAAGTGAAAAATAATCATAATGAAAAGACAACAAGCACCCATATTTAGACTGTGCAGAGAAACACCTGTCAGATCGGGGACGTCCCAGCCTGACATACGTTCTGGACTTCTTCTCATTGCGGGGAGAATTCCTCCAAGTGTGTTTTCAACAGAGCAATACCTGATACCAACCCCCGCCCGCTCTCTGTCCCTCTCACAGGTTCACTGCCTCATGCAGCTAGACGCTCGACACACTTTTATCAATACTCCGGGTTTTAGAGCTGTGGTCTGCGTGTGGGGTTGTGATCACATGCACCCCTGGTTTTCCTTCAAAATGTTCAACTAAAGACATTTAAATGTAACTGAAATTAATAAATACATAAATGAACGCTGTGCAGGGCAGTTAGGATCACAACACTGTGCCCCTCTGAGAGTCACTAAACTGCCAGCAGCACTCATTGGGCAGGGGCAACAGTGGAGCAACAGGTGCTAAAGTAAACAGCCAGAGAATCAGAGTGACTTTATTCATGCGGTCCTGCTATAAATAGAGGCACTCAGAGCCGCAGGTGCTCAGTCTCTCAGGAGCCTCTCTTCTGCAAAATCACTCATGAGCCTCAGCTTTCAGGAAACATTTGTGTTGAATTCTGTTCACAATTCTTCAAAAGCACAAAGCTTGCTACAATCATACTCACAGAAGTCACAGTACTGTGCAAAAGTTTTAGGCAGGTGTGAAAAAATGCTGTAAAGTAAGAATGCTTTCAAAAATAGACATGTTAATAGATTATATTTATCAATTAACAAAATGCAAAGTGAGTGAACAGAAATAAAATCTACATCAAATCCATATTTGGTGTGACCACCCTTTGCCTTCAAAACAGCATCAATTCTTCTAGGTACACTTTTTCAAGGAACTCGGCAAGTAGGTCGGCCCAAACATCTAACCACAGTTCTGTGGATTTAGGCAGCCTCAGTTGCTTCTCTCTCTTCGTGTAATCCCAGACAGACTCTGTGGGGGCCATACCATCACTTCCAGGACTCCTTGTTCTTCTTTACGCTGAAGATAGTTCTTAATGACTGTCACTGTATGTTTGGGGTCGTTGTCATGCTGCAGAATAAATGTGGGGCTGATCAGATGCCTCCCTGATGGTATTGCATGATGGATAAGTATCTGCCTGTACTTCTCAGCATTGAGGAGACCATTCATTCTGACCAAATCCCCAACTCCATTTGCAGAAATGCAGCCCCAAACTTGCAAGGAACCTCCACCATGCTTCACTGTTTCCTGCAGACATGCCTGCATTGTTCATGTACCGCTCTCCAGCCCTTCAGCAAACAAACTGCCTTCTGCTACAGCCAGATATTTCAAATTTTGACTCATCAGTCCAGAACACCTGCTGCCATTTTTCTGCACCCCAGTTCCTGTGTTTTCGTGCATAGTTGAGTCGCTTGGCCTTGCTGCCATATCAGAGGTATGGCTTTTTGGCCGCAAGTCTTCCATGAAGGCCACTCTGACCTGACTTCTCCAGGGTGTACCAGGGTCCCACTGTTTTCTGCCAATTCTGAGCTGATGGCACTGCTGGACATCTTCCGAATGTGAAGGGAAGTAAGCATGATGTGTCTTTCATCTGCTGCAGTAAGTTTCCTTGGCCGACCACTGCGTCTACGGTCCTCAACGTTGCCCGTTTCTTTGTGCCCGTTTCAAAAGAGCTTGGACAGCACATCTGGAAACCCCTGTCTGCCTGGGAGAGACCTTGCTGATGCAGTATAAGTACCTTGTGTCTTGTTGCTGTGCTCAGTCTTGCCCTGGTGTATGACTTTTGACAGTAAAATGTCTTCAGCGACCTCACCTTGTTAGCTGAGTTTGCCTGTTCCTCACCCAGTTTTATTCCTCCTACACAGCTGTTTCTGTTTCAGTTAATGATTGTGTTTCAACCTACATATTGAATTAATGATCATTAGCACCTGTTTGGTATAATTGTTTAATCATACACCTGACTATATGCCTATAAAATCCCTGACTTTGTGCAAGTGTACCTAGAATAATTGATGCTGTTTTGAAGGCAAAGGGTGGTCACACCAAATATTTATTTGATGTACATTTTTCTTCTGTTCACTCACTTTGCATTTAGTTAATTGATAAATATAATCTATTAACATGTCTATTTTTGAAAGCATTCTTACTTAACAGCATTTTTTCACACCTGCCTAAAACTTTGCACAGTACTGTATATAGATTACTAATGGTTTGAAGAACTGATTGCAAGAATTTGCGACTTTATTACCCCCCACCACCCCCGACTGACTCAGACACAGCACTATATAAAAAACACACAGAAGAAACCTTTAGTTATTATTATTCATTCCTTAGCTGACGCCCTTTTCCGGGGTGACTTACAAAACATAAGAGCAATACAAAGTACAATAATACAGTACAATTCAAAGCATAATGCAATTTACAAATTCCAATTAACACCAGTGTATAGGATATATACACAATATAAATATAAACAATATAAGTCCAACATCCTAGATTGTAAAAGCCGATGAGTGCAGACAAGATGTGAAGTCACATTTAAGAACTAAGGGAAAGGGCGCATAGGGGAAATCAAAATAAACAATATGAGTACTAGTAATGCAAAGCAAGAAGTATGACAAAACATTGCATAAGTGCAATTTTACAGGAGAATAAGCAACTAAATTACAAGTACAGTCTGAAAAGATGAGTCTTGAGTCAAATCTTGTTGTTCTTCTAAAATATTATCACCTTGACAAATATAATTATAAATGCATTAATATACTATATTATATAAGACATGTGGCAGAACAGAAACATATCTGAAATGTGAAAACGGAGTGTCGATAGTGCTCACATACCGGCCGGGGTCTGGGGACATGGTGTCCACTAAATAATCCAAGTAAATCCTTAATAAAGATGGAATAAATATCATATTAATCTGAGTGAAAGTTAATACTGCTTTAATATTTATTATTACCGGTATAAGAAAAGATTAAGTTATCTAAAATCTGAGCTTATTAATAATGGGAAAAAGGGACATCTCTTTGTCACCCACATGTTCGACAAGCTCTTAATATTTACAAGACAGTAAACATGCGTATAATTTATATAACTGCATTTAAAAGTTAAGAGAAACGTGTAAAAACTTTTTTTCCACTTATCTAACGATCTTAATACAGATACAGATCACTCCCTCTGCGCCGCTCAAGCCCACTCCTCTCAGTATTAAACGCGTTGTTGCAATTTGCCGATAAATCAAGTTAGTAATTATAACTGATGTCATAACATAGGCAGAAAAAGTAACAACTAGTCAAATGTTGTTTTGTTCGTTATCTGTGTCAATTAAGAAATGTATTACTTCAAAAAGGTTCTGTTACTATCTTGTTGCTCTTGAGTTAATGGCCAATTCAAACACTTCATCTTATCCAGACTGGGTTTACATATAAATAGATGTGTTCATAATTCATATCACAGTTTTTCATAGATTCTCTGTAAAAATGTGAGATTTTTTAACCAAGCATCCAATCAGTGTTATACACAGAATCATTGCAGCATGATATTCTGTATTTTAATCCAAATCTGAAACATAGCCTTTAATAAGCATATATCCCATGTAAAATGTGTAACCCCTAAAACAAACAGAAATAATGAAGCAGGTATTTCTTATAACCTCAACCTCACCTTTTGTTTCTTTTTCATTTGAACAAACTGCTAACCCAATAAAGTTATAACATTCAAATATAAAGGCATACAATAATGACGCAGACTTTATAAAATGAGTAATTTCATTTTTACATTATGACAGAGTTCGTTCTACCTGCTAGTATAGGCCCTACCTGTAGGCTACATCTCTGCCCAAGGTCAGAGCAATGGCAGCTGGACTTATAATTGCTTTGTCGTAGTGATTGGCTGGAAATATACCAGAACCTGTCAGACCGGATGATGTTTTTTGCTGTTGTTTGGTAACTGAAAGAGAAGTGTAACTGTGGTGCATGGGCAAGGATCTGATAGGAGAGATTGGGGGATTTTGTTTTTCCGAAAAACATATGGTTGGGATATATTGAGGGAGGTGGATACATTTTAGGTGGGGGCATCTGCCGCCCCAAGACCCACTCTGTCATCACCCGTGATTAACAATAATGACAAAAAACCATATATGTTTTCATTGGATTTGCGCTCATCTTACAAATGACCCACGGGATTGCCTAAATGTTGTAATTCCACCCAAAATCTGAAAACTCGCATGTCTTAAATACACACACACACACATTTTAATTATCAGGGATCTTCTGACAGAGATCAAATTTCAATCTATGAAGTCAAAGTTCAGGACGGCTCACACAGTGTTGATCGGCACAATGAAAAATATTGTCAGACTTTTGAATTTCGCATTTACAATACAAATGAAAGCCAAGGTTGTAATTCGTGTACTTGCAGAGGCGCCCTGCTTGCCACCTGAATGGGGGCAGAGGAGCTGAGGAGACTGCAGGCAGGGTGGTCAGAGGTGGGGGTTGCATTAATCTGCGGACGCTTCTGCAACACATGAGAAAGCCTCATGATTTACATTGTGTCGGTGTGCGGGGCTGAGCGCAGTGCAGGCTGTGTGAGGGCGCCGCGCGGAAAGATTGTTTGTTCTTGCTGTGAATTAATGAAACCAACAAAGACAAGAAAGGTAAATCAGTAGACATACGTACAGACAGAGAAAGTAAGATGGTTACCCACTTAATTTGCACACCGAATGGGCAGCAGCTGATGTTTACTCAGATCTGCTTCTGGTTGGTGTGTGATTTCTTCACAAATCTGAGCACAGAGGATCAAAAAGGGTTTTTCCTTCTCTTCTGCGTTAATGACTTAATTTTTTTAAATTAAAAGTGCTGAGGAGAGCAAGCAGAGATGGGAGAGGAGAGAGAATAGCTCTGGTGGGACACATGGCACCTCTGTGCCATCAGGCCAGTAAACAAACATGTCAGGACTGACGAAACTGTGTTAAGTAATAATAATAATAAAATAATCATACGAAGACATATACAAGCAATTCATTTGGGGCATTTTTATCTGTGTAAATAAATGAGAAAGTACTGGTGTGATTAGATTAAAGGAAGAGATTAGAGGGAAAACCCACATGCGAGATGTGCAATCCTGCTGAACTATGAGAAACCACCAAGCTGAGGACACGACTGGGAGGCTTTCTACAGCACTGAAATTGGCATTTCTGTGTAATAATAATAACAACAGCAAAAACAACAACAACAACAATAGAAGTAGTATGCAGCAGATATTTTGAAAAACTTTATTTTAACATTAACTTATCCTATTTTTTAAATAATGTTTAAATGTTATAATGTGTACATCTACCATACCATTACAAAATGGCAGCAAAATAATTGTAAAAATTAAATAAAACCAATGTAATGATTACAGTGACTTGAGGGAGACTTCACCTTCACCAGCTTTTTTACTCTTACTTTGTTTTTGTTTTATAGGTGAACAGATTTTTTTCAAAGTCTGTGGATATTCACAGATACTTATTCGTAAAGCTCTTTGGGGGAGTAAAGGGGGGAAGCAGCATTCTTTGAAAACCATGTTTTCACACCGTTAAAGGACTGGAGCTGGGGGTGTTAGCTGACGTGTGAAGGACTCAGTTTGAGAAACGTTTTGCAGCAGCGCACTGTCATCTCACCAGATTAATTCAGTCATTCACTCAACTCTTAACTTCAGTGTAAGAAAAATAATAGAAAAAAGTATTAGTGATTTAGCAAGGTGTTTTATATCCAAACTGATTGACTGATTGACTGAGGGATCTGTAAGCCTGTGCTCTGTGCTCTGTGCCCACTTATGGCAAACTAAAACCATGTCCTTAAGAGCAGGTATCTATACAAGTAGAAGAAAGAGACAGTCGACATCTGTAGGTTTAACGGGGGTGGGGGTCGTTGTTGGGATCAGCAGTGAGGTTAGAGCAGACCTGGGAATACAGCCAGCAGCCCTCCTAGTACTGAAAACCCTTACAAACTGACGGTGTAGCTAGCCACTGCCCCCACTCACCTGAGCATCCACTCACCACAAGCCACACTCTCACATACACACACTGACTCACTCACATACATATTCACACACACACACTCTTACTCACAAGCATACATACTAACTTACATACACTAACACACATTCATACACACACTCCTTCCCAGACTCACACTCTCACATGCACACAAAGACACACTCACTCACAAAGTGTACACTTGGGACACTCACTCAAAGAGTCACACAAAGACACACACACAGTCACACATGAACAACACGCTCCTTAGTTGTAACTGTGCAAAACTAAATTATGCCGGTACTTCTACTACTGCCAATCTCGTTTTATAATAACAACAATATAGTACACCCATTATTGTTTTTACATTCAACGGACAGTCACAAGGAGACAGAAAATGAAAACCTGGGATTGCGGTGGTGTTGATGCCACCGGCACACATCAAAACTGGCACGGCAGAAGTGATTTCAGATAGGAAGCCAGGGTGGCAAACCCCATCATTTGGCAGAGTGTGTGAGAGCACGGCGGTCCTGGCAGCGGACAGCCACATAACACTTTCGTACACCTTACGTAACCCAGAACAGCGGGAAACCCGCGGAATGTGCAGAGGCCTCAGCCGAAATGAGCAGCCGCTGATCACACTGATAGGGAGATGACACAGTGTGCTAATGGCAGAATGCACACATCTGATAACATCTCAGCCTAGTACACGCTGCGAGGGAGCGAGGGAGGAAAGAGAATGAGAGAGGGGGGGGCAGAGAGTGAGAAGAGGAAAGGAAGTAAAGGAAACAAAACAATTGAAACACAACAGCAACAAAAAGGATCAATGAAATAAATACACAGATAACAAAAGATTCAATTACAAAGACACCGACCACACTGCACGTCATGGCTGGGTCTGACTCTGTCAGGAGATGGCAGAAATTAAACGCAGACTTGTTCACAATAAGCTGGACATGACCAACGCAGCACTGGCTGGTGGGCTTTTCAAGGGCTTCACTGTGATATCCCAGTTAACCTTGGGGTCTGGTGGAAAGCGTGTCTGTTAGTCAAGAGCCAAGCCGTCCCAGACCAGTAGAGACAAACTCTCTGCACTGTATTCGGAAGAAAACAATCTCAGGAAGCTTTTCTAAAATTCAGTTGATCTGGGGGTTGTTTTTTCTTCCATATCTTTGCCACAATCAACAGGAATCGGCTTCCTCTGCAGCAGCTGTGAGCTCGCAGGACGGCCGCCCATCACCGCTCTACTGCTGTGCTTCTCAGAAGAGTCACCGTGGGCTGCCCCTTAGTTAACAGTCGGAAGGCTTTTCAATCCAATACACACAGTTGATCAACGTACCGTTTACCGATATGCCTTCTAGTGATCAATACACTCTGTACTTAGCACTGATTTATTTACTGATCAGGAGCATGAAGCCCAGCACCCCTGCTGAAACAGCATAACTATGCAGCCCACCTTAAAATCCGTTCATTGATGTTATTATTTGTGCCAATAACCATTTGACCGGATTTCAAATCAGATGTACTGGAAATGTAAAATAAACCTATGAGGAATACGATTTTAATAAAAAACTCTTGGAAAACACTTTGCATATGAAGTTAATACATTCTTTAAAGATGGTTGTGAGTGCGAACAGCTGATTGGCACAGATTTGACTGTAGCCATGACTGTGTTAGTGCATGAATGTGACCACGGCTCCCTTCAGCAGTGCGCACAGGACCTATTGAACTCCACTGAGCTGATGACCTCTTGCTGAAGTAACTGAGAAAGGCTGAGGAAGTTTAATAGCTCGGGTTTGCGCGTCTGCGGTCTGTGATTTTCAGCACCTCCAGAGGGGTCAGCAGGTGTCAGGATGATTACCGCCTCAAGATTTTGGACAGGAAAGGTAAAAACATACTACCAGAAAACAAAAAATGGCTAACGGCCTAAACTTTAGCTAAGAGGCCAGAGTGTCTACAGCACTTCAGCAGACATCAAATTCGAAGGTGTGAAGTATCTCTGAGTGCCTCAGTGTGGAGCAACACATTTGAGTGGAACTTACTGAACTAAACCACATTTCTGTTAATTACTGTCAGTGCATTCACAGGGCCCTGTCTGCAAGCAGACGCTCGTATCAAACTCGACAAGCCCTGACAAACAAGCCCCAGCATGTGGTTTCTGTTTTTCAGTCTTTTTCTTTGGGTTTGGGTTTGACGTAAGATGGTCATGAATAGTATCGATTCATTTATCATAAGCATATAAATACCAAACACACGGCTTTTAATTATGTTCAGCATCTGCTTCATGTAAATGACAATGGTAAAGATTGGTATTTTTATTATGTAAAATTATATATATGATGTACATGAAAGTCTATTGCTATGAATGTCTTCTTCCGGTAGTCACAACCCAGTGGGTTTTAAGAGTAACCCTTAATTCGACCATTCTTTTAATTTAAATATTTAATATTTTTTAATTTAATATTATTAATTTAGGGTAAAGGAGGTGATTGAAGAAGAATAAAAAAACTAATATAATGAATTATCTACCGCTTATAAAATTAGAATGGGGAAGAAAAATAAAGTTCCTACCGGCCTGACTGGATTTGTATGGTTAGTGAGAGCAGGAAGGTGGGGCAGCAGCAAGTTTCAGACACGGTGACTGAATCTAACCAGTGCAGAGGAGATAACATTTTGAACAGGTCTGCAACGTAGCCAGCAGCTGCTATAGCTTGATTTCCCCGTTAACTTCTTTTTGCCATTCTCTCGCTCATCTGCTGGTAAGCACATAGCCGGCTTGCCCTCACATTTTCCACCACACCTTGTCTGAGCACCTCCGTCTGACTGTATTTCTGCGTTGATCTCTCAGGGACAACAACTGTGGGGGGGGCTAAATTAAATATCAACACATCACTTTTGAATAAACTTGCAAATGAGTTTCTCCCCTAACTCTTCTCTCCGAAAAGAACCCGTTTTGTGTGGTTCAGGGATGCCATGTCAGTGCGCTTATGTTGCTCTGCACCTGAACACATCGCTGGGGAAGGGGGGGTTGTGTGCAGACTGATACACCACAGGGAGAAGGACACTTTTGCAGATGGGTGACTTGTTTGAAACTCTGCTTAAGGATGAGGGAGCAAGTGCACACACAAAACAGTGGGCACACACAGAGACCGACCGGAGCCGCAACGTGCATGTTGAGATGTAGTAGAAAGGTGAAGGCTCGTTTTTGCAAGTGGTTTTGTAAGCGTTTTAAACAATGGTCTTCTACATCCTAACACTCCCTTGAGCTTTGACTTTAGGGCTTGCCACCGCAGGCAGACCTGACACCATCCAACCCACAGCAGAGCTTTCACCTGAAACATGCAGAGCTGGAAACCAAAGACACTGACAAGATCCTTCCTTTCAACTTAACACTTCCCACGGCTGTGGCACCGTCGAAATTTTAATATTGCATCTCCACGTTTAAATATCACCCATTTGCCCAAGCCACTGGGCCAACACACAGCAGAGGACCAGGTCCTCACTTAATGCCAGGTTTCTGCCTGGGCGGTTCCGAGCTGGTGTGTGGACCCCATCTCCTGGTCAAGCCTGCTTGTTTTTGAAGGACCACAGAGGAGCCTCCACGTCTCGTCTGTGGGTCAACGATACGTCCGCATGAGTGCTGGCTGCGTCTCGGGACGGTTCTGGTCTCTTTGACGCATCTCGATATCGAGCACGATGGCGGGCAACAGTGCCTTAAAGAACATAACAAGAAAAAAACAAGTTATGTGAAACCTGAACGAAACTGGTTGCTTCTCCGTTTCGTTTCCTGGGCCCTGCGAGGCACTGGTGAATCTTGAGACATACAGCCTTTAACACCTTTATGGTGTTTTCACGGTTTACCAGTTATGTCTGTCCTGGGCTGATATTATCTCGCTTTCCTTCTAATCACAATATAATTTTATGCAACTCAACTAAACAAAAAGCTATGCGAAGGATGGTGGAAAAGGAAGGGAGGGGAGGAGGACAGTTAGGAAGGGGAGGGGGTTCCATCACATCTGTCGGAGTTGCATATAAACACACTACTATTTTAAATAAGTTTCCTCCAAACAGGCAGCTGTCAGTGACAACAACACCGCCCCCCCCCACGAAAAAGGCACGCTTGCCTTCATTTGGACATTTTGTAGTTGGTTACTGAAAATAAAATGAGAGGGGGTGGGCACGAGACCAAGTTTGTGCGACAGGCGGAGTGAGCCCTGACACTTCGGTGCTGCCATTTTCGGGGTGTTTCTGTATGCCTATACTTTAGCAATCCCCTGCATGTACACGAGTGTTACAATGTTACACACAGAGCACATTTCCCTCACTGGTTACTCAAGGCTTTTCATACGTCTTAGTAAATCTAATTTATTTTGATGACATCAAAATAAACGAATAAATAAAAAATAAACAGGACACATTAGAATCTACATCAAAAGGATCAAACATAAGCAAGATACAAAGAGTGTGGAATACTGTGACTCAGTCGTCGTAAGAAGATCTAATTTTAAACACTGGTTTCAAACATTGGTTAGAACAAGGGTCTCTGGCGTTTTGTGAGACAGGAAGGCATGAAAAACAATCACCACACTCCGGCGTACACAATTCAAATATTACACGATTCATTCTCTATAAGACCATGGTAAACGTTCAATGGTGTCAATAGCCCTTGTATCACACAAACCAGTATAAAAAACTCCCTTGTTATAAGAATCCACCATCAACTATCAACATTTATTAAAGAAGCTATAATGAATACAGACACAAAGAGAATGGTAACAAAGAATCCAAGAGAGAAGGCAATGGGCAGGGAGGAGGAGTGAGAATCTGATCATATTAAAGGTGACTGAATATTAATTATTGACAATTACAATGAGAAAGGTTTTCCAGTGGGGGGGCCTACCTCAGTCCCCTCCTTGCTGGGGAGGGTGAGGGCGATGACACGGAAATGTGAAGAGCAGCTCTATAAATATCACGACTCGCTGGACCGTGCACGCATCACAAACCTGTGGCTCGTTATGATTGAACATAATAACCGTAACATTGTTTGCTCAAATACCTCAGCTCTGGACACAATCACACAGCCACCTACGGCGGATATCGGTAAGAAACTGAGATTTTTGTAAATTTCCAAATTCTGTCCTTTGCTTTATTTTATTGCTCATTCGTGCTTAAAAAAACAATATGGGCTTTTCCGGCATACTACTGCAAATAATTTATCTGGTGTTTCCGTTTAACAAGTGCAACTTTTGAATAAATATATACTTTTTTTAAATGCTAAATGTTTTTAATTTATACGTGTGTCACGTGAATAAATGTAAAAATGTACTCCGAGAATTTTGTATTTCGAGTTCACCACGTCAAAATGTAGATTCATGATTTAATCCGTTAGCAGGCTCAGAAACTGTGTAAAGACAGAGCACCAGGGAGGAGGGGGCGGGGGCCAATCACATACAAGGAATTATAAGGCTATGTAAAAAGGCAGACATGTAAATAATTTGGGTGAACGTTTCCATATTAATTAAAAATATATATACAGTTAGGTCCATAAATATTTGGACAGTGACGCAATGGTCATGATTTTGGCTCTGTATGCCACAACAATGGATTTGAAACAGTCAAGATGTGCTTTAAGTGTAAACTTTCATCTTTAATTTGAGGGTAGTTACATCCAAATTGGGTGAATGGTGTAGGAATTACACCCATTTTTATATGTGGTCCCCCCAATTTTAGGGTCTCAAAAGTATTTGGACAAACTAACATAATCAAGACTTAAATTGTGAGTTTCAATACTTAGTTGCAAATCCTTTGCAGTCAATGACTGCCTGAAGTCTGGAACCCATAGACATCACCAGATGCTGGGTTTCTTCCCTGGTGATGCTCTGCCAGGCCTGCACTGCAGCTGTCTTTAGTTCCTGCCTGTTCTTGGGGCATTTTGCCTTCAGCAAGTGAAATGCTGCTGAAATGGAGTCAGGTCAGGTGATTGACTTGGCCATTGCAGAACATTCCACTTCTTCACCTTGGGTTGCTTTCACAGTATGCTTCGGGTCATCTGCACTATGAAGCGCCGCCCAATAAGTTTTGAAGCATTTGGCTGAATCTAAGCAGATAATATAGCCCTAAACACTTCAGAATTCATCCTACTGCTTTTGTCAGCAGTCACATCATCAAGAAATACAAGGGAACCAGTTCCCTTGGCAGCCATACCTGCCCATGCCATGACATGTTTCACAGATGAGGTGGTGTGCTTCGGATCATGAGCAGTTCCTTCTCTTCTCCATACTCTTCTCTTCCCATCATTCTGATACAAGTTGATCTTTGTCTCATCTGTCCATAGGATGTTGTTCCAGAACTGTACAGGGTTCTTTAGATGTTTTTTGGTCTTCCTGTTTCCTGTTTACATCTTGTGGTAAACCCTCTGTATTTACTCTGGTGAAGTCTTCTCTTGATTGTTGACTTTGACACAGATACGCCTACCTCCTGGAGGGTGTTCTTGATCTGGCCAACTGTTGTGAAGGGGTTTTTCTTCACCAGGGAAAGAATTCTTCTCTCATCCACCACATTTGTTTTCCGTGGTCTTCCAGGCTTTTTGGTGTTCCTGAGCTGACCAGTGCGTTCTTTAATGTACCAAATAGTTAATTTGGCCACACCTAATGTTTTTGCGATTTCTCTGATTGGTTTGTTTTGATTTCTAAGGCACAACTGAAGGCAAAAAGCTCCAAGAACAAGCAGGAACTAAAGAAAGCTGCAGTACAGGCCTGGCAGAGCATCATCATTGTTTCCTTTCAAATCCATTGTGGTGGTGTACAGAGCCAAAATGATGACAATTGTGTCACTGTCCAAATATTTATAGACCAAACTGTATTAAGATGCCGTGTTGACTGAATGAATCTCACACGGTTACAGTATTTTAAGCAGGAGTCTCCACAGCTTTCCCACACTGCAGTGGTGTGTTTGCTTGGTCCTGGCCCAGCCTAGCTCCTGGGATTCCTGTGTGCTTCTTAGACGCGTTGATGCGATTGTGTTTTTCAGCAGTAACTGGTTCCTGTAAAGAAATGTCTTCCTGACACAGGCTGGCACAGGACTGCAGTGGCATGGGCACAATCAGACCAAGACACTGTAATTGTCTCACTCAAGTACTCAGTTAAAGGGGTGACTGTACCAAGGGACTGCTCTTGAACAGATCAAAAGGGAGACTACTTTAACTTCCACGCTGAGGGTTTTTGTAGGTGTCTTGACAAATGAAATTAGCAACTGACTATACTCGTTGAGCTCAGTGTGAACCTCAGTGAAAGCCTTCAGTTCTTTGGGGCGTGGGCTGAAGACAGCTGGTGTAGAGCCACGTGTTGACCAGGGTAATTCTCTGCTCTGACCTCTGACCCATTCTACTTCCGGGTTCAAAGGCACTTCTCAGTTCCTCTTGATGCGTACCCACATCTTTACAGTGCCACAAATGTAGATGTGAAGTTAGCGAAGTCCCCACGAATACATTCATTAATAAAAATGAACCTGATGTAGACAACAATAAAAAAAAATAAAATAAAAAAAAAAATAAATAAAACCCGTTGTTTTGTTGTGTTTTTTTACAGTTGAGCGTGGAAAATTCACAACCTCTAGACCCCAGCCTCACCCGTCAATATTTAGGTGCAAGTGTCTGAGTGACAAGATGCCTGCCGGCGCGTGCGTGCGTGTGTGTGGGCGTGCGTGTCGTATCAAGGTACTCCACTAGCCATCGCGTTTCTATTTGTGACGGCATGCACTGCGCCTGCATGCACAGGTACGAGACATGTGTCAGGAGGCTCTCTTTGAATCCAGCTACATTTTATCCTTCCTGAGCTGCAGATACACACCGTGCTACAGTCAGACAGGGGCCCGAGGCTGTGCACGGTGGAGGTGGGAGTAGCTCTCTGCTCTCAGACTGAAGACTCTCAGAGCTGTGGTTAAAGCACAACTTCACACCTCTTCTCTCCCAGCCCCCCCCCCCCCCCACCAACACCAACCCCAGCACAACCCATGAACAAAACGTGAAAGCAGGCAGGCAGGCAGGCAGCCAGGCTCTCGCTCTTCCTCTCTTTTCATCTCTTATTCTCCTTCTGTCTTTCTATGAGGGCCCGAAGCCTATCTCAGAGATCTCAGATATTTTTTTTTTAAATCACCAATGCTGCCCCCACACCTCATCCTGCCACGGAGGAAAGAAATGAGACAAAATGAAAGAGTGAGAGGAAAAAATAAAAAATAAAAAATGAAACCTTAAAAGACACAAGCAAACAACATAGAGGATGTGGTCAAGCTGAAGAGCAGCCTGGGATCAATGGAAGAGGCTGAAGGTGAAAGAAGAGAAAGACAAAAGGAGAGAGACAGAGAGAGAGAGAGAAAGAAATCGCGTTTACGCACAGCTCGCTGCAAAGACAGTCAAAGCCACTGTAAACTCATAACACACCCTGCTGTCGAGCTCTGGCACTGTTTGTTTTTGGCTTGTTCACCTTTGCCCTTGCTCGAGCCGTTTGATGACCTTGGCCCGTGATCGAGAGCGAGGCAGCCGCCTGAGTGACCGGCCGTTATCTGTGTCGGGTCTCGGGAGGTGCGCGCAGGTGTCACCATCAAAGGAGCAGGAGGCAGGAACCCAGCACTCGAGCCCTTCTGCTGCTTCTGCGTTCGTTATCCGCGCTCCCACCCCCCCCACCCCCCCCACCCCCACCTACCCCCACCTACCCCCCACGTTCCAACCTGACCGTTAGTCTGACAGCATCACTGCCACCGCTTGAAATATGTTTTCATAGTCTAGCAGGTTTGATATGGCAAGGTTAAGTCAGGTTGACTGTGGGAGTGTAATTACAGTAAGACTGCATGCAGCAGCCTGCATTTTAAAGCTCAAATAATCAGTCTCCGCAACCCCTGAGCCTTTAGCAAGTGCTATGTTTTGTACGTGAGTATGTGTGTGTGTGTGTGTGCGTGTGCGAGTGTAATTATTCTATTAAGATGATCTGACTACTGGTTCTTTCAGACGAACAACGGCGATTTTAAAAGTGTTTTAAAGGCCCGAGATTTTCAAGGTAAATGTGAGGTTCTCTGATTCACACCTGGAGACTGCATGTTGGCATTCTAGTACAGGCTATGGTTACAGCGATTCATCAGACAATTTTCCACAGGTGTTAAAAGATCACACAAGATTTGCACAATCCAAACCGTATGTCTTAATTAAGACTATAGATAGTGATATAAGGAGAACTGTACTCCTTCAATAGAAAAGGAACACTAAGGGCCCGATTTAATTTGAATAATT
Organism: Amia ocellicauda; assembly: GCF_036373705.1. NCBI lineage: Eukaryota > Metazoa > Chordata > Actinopteri > Amiiformes > Amiidae > Amia > Amia ocellicauda. The sequence continues at coordinate 11,421,057 of NC_089871.1, forward strand.
ATGGGGAAGTATCGTCTAAAGTTTTTCTAAAGAACACTTATCATACAGAACATTACTCCCTTTGGTTGCTGGGCAACAACATGATGTCAGTGAGGTTTCTACAGTACCCCAAACCTTATCATCCGACTTCTGGTGTTTGTCTTCTGTTCCGTAAATGGCCTTTGATTAAAAACATTTATTTATTTATCAGCTACACACACTGTACTGAACTTGGCCTACCCGGAGCTTACCAAATCTTGCTGCAACAGTAATACAAAGAGAATATATTTGAAATCTAGACAGGGCACTGTCCCGCCTCAGTATAAATGTACATATATGCTAACACAGATCAGCGTTTTGCTATTCAAGACCCTCCTCGGGATTTAGATCTATCTTTTTACAGGTCCATGTATGTTGAGTCTTTGTCACCTGATTTCCCCCCAATAAGATGTCATGCATTGCAACAGATAAGAGGAACCATAGAACCTTTGGGTTATATATATGCACAGAAACATTTATGGGATATAGATATGTGAATTGCAAATCTTGGAAATTGTCAGCAGAGGTGAAAGAAAAACCTAAAAATGTAGAAAAACGTTAAGGAACTGCGTAGTTACAGTACCAACAAACAAGCACACAGACACACACGCTCACAAGTATTTTGTAATCAGCAAACTGTTCAAAGCTGTGGACTCATCCTATGCTGCAACTTGTACGGAACCAAAAAACAACAACTAACGCAGGATGTGAATTCACAGTTTTTGTTTGTATTGATAAACTGAAATGGAGAGAAGCCGGCCACACAACCACTCCTTTCAGTGGCGACAGATTCAACACCAGGTTGTGTGAATGACATCAGGGAGGAAGACGGGCCAAACTCATCACCCGCACTACGTGGAGGCTGGCTTCTGCATATTCCTGCATGGGAAGGATGCCCCTGCAAACCTGTCAATGTGGCAGCTTTTCTTTGTAGGAAAACAAGCAAGCAAGCAAGCAAACGAGCCAACAAACAAAACAACAGGGGTGTGAACACTGCCCAGATCTGATGGTATCTGCAAAGAAAATAAATAAATACACACTCATTCCTACGTTGTGCTGTCAGTCACCCGGCAACCCATCGATTTCTGGCGTAGTTACTGCACAGTACAGTAACTTGATGGGCCCTTGGGTTAAGCGGTTATATATTGGCCCGTTATGTGGCTGCTCCAGCTCCGCAACGCACTCCAGCTCAAATTAACAAATTAACCGTATAATAATTAAATTCAAAAAAAGGATATCACCGCTTTGTGACAGATTAATTATTTCTATTTGAAACTTAATTCTGACTTTTTTTCCCACCTGCACTAAATCCATCCAATGCTTGAACGCCGTGAAGATAGAAAACAGAGACCCTGAAGGAGCCAGTGGCGGCTGGTGGGCAACATTTGGGGGTTCACACCTGACACATACAGCCCCCATAGTGGTAAAAAGACTGATCTAATATTTTAAATAATCTAGATAAGAATAAAGAAAAATAGACCTGACACTGAACTTTATATTTATTAACCGATATATTTAACCAAAGCATTTTCTTAAAACGTATAGAAACATAGCCTACATAAAAAATACCTGACACAGATCACAGGATTTCAGATTAGTACAGGTTACCACAAAGAGGCAACGGTCGGTAAATTTAGAAAAATATTGCTGAACACGGCAAGAAGTCAGACCAGCAACCTTGGGAGAAAAGCAAACCAAATGCACAAAATAAAGCCAAAGGCAGATTCAACTGAAAATAACAATATATGTGGAATGTGAAAATAACATTTCATATTTAGTTTTATTTATTTGTTATTTAAGTTAAAGCGCAAAGCATTTTTCTTTGCTCCAGCTCTGAGCAGAACCCTGCTGTTCCACGGCTATGCGCTGCGCTCCAAAACCCTGCACAATGCACAAAATCTGTGTCACAGATCAGTGTACCTTCTAAGTTCTCAGACTGATCTCATCAGTGTTTGAGAGAGATCGGTTTATCTGTGTGCTTTATTTTTAAAACACATCTAAAAGGTAAGCACATTTTGTAATCTGTAGATCTTTGTTTTTATTTGTATGTGTGTGGTGGGTGGGGGCTGAGGGGGTATTTATGCTGGCACAGGGTTTTAAAGCAGTGGGGGGGGGGGGGGGGTCGGCAGCTCTGCCTGTGTGTCCCACTTCCTCTTCCCCAGGGAGGCCTGTGCCCGATGCATCAGTCCACAGTGAATTGTCAGGGCACCCTGAGAACTCACTCCCATCGCACTGACTCCTGAGACGCACACACATACCACCGCAACATGACAGCATTTCAGTGTCAATTCAGCTGGTCAAATTCTCAAAGAGGGAGGCGTGCAGTCGCGATTATACAACACTTTGCCCTTAGTGTCTGTCACCCTCGCGATTGAAAGGAAACCTGCGTTCGTTCTCATTCGTGCACTTGTCCAAACACACATTCTGCTTTCAAAAGGCACATATTTGATTGACTCTTCTCTAGCTTCAGGACAACAAAAACCTGAAGTGGAACAAACTGCTGTGCAGCCGGAATCACCGTGCCTCCCAGAGCAGGTGCTCAGCCCCAGGTTAAAGCAGACCTGGGTTGAGTAGAAGCAAAACATTTTAAAAAGCAAACAAAATTGCAAATGTTAGCAGAAAACATTTTGCTGCCACAGATCTTTCAGCATATTGAGGCTTTCAGCGCAGAGACTGGCTGAAGAGGCATTTTCCACGTTCTGTTTCATGACACAAAAGTGTCAACAACTGCTAGTATTGACGGTCCTACTACACTGCTGCATCTCAACACAAACAGGGCTTCCTGAGAGCTACCTGCCAAAGGTCCTGCTCACTGCAGACCACAGCCCACAGGGTAGAAGATATTCATAGTAGAGAAGTGCAGTTTATTGAAATACACCCCCCAGAGTACATGCAATGGGATGTTCCAAACAGTATAAAATAAAAAATACAAAAATAAAAAGAGGATTTCCTAGACTGCATTAAATTGTTGGGGTTTTGTAAATATTATTTTAGTTTCTCACTTGGTTTATTCTTCTTCTCAGTCTTACTATTTCTGAGTGTCTTATAAACTGAACGAGACCACGCAGAGGGTGTGTGGAGGCAGCGCATCTTCTCGACGTGGCCACAGACAGACGTCAAACTGACAGATATCGCTCACAGAGAGAGTGAGAGAGACAGAGAGAGAGAACGAAAGGAAAGCAACCTGAGACAGCTTGTTTTTCTGGTGTGCTTTCTTTTATTCTTCCGATTGTTCTTAGAAGTTGCGAAGAGCTTGCGTTTATTAGACAGAGAGGAGAAGATCGCAGGGTTGTGAAATCACTCACTCTCCTTCTCTAGCTGTCTCTGTCAGCCCGTCTAGACATGGAGGTGTCCAGTTTCACCCACAGAACCAGGCAGGGGAATTCACGCTGATGCGAGCGAGTCTGTCTGTGTGGGTCTCTCAGTGCGTCGAACAGTCTGTGTCGAACATCAAGGGGCCTAAAGACAAGGGTTCTGGGACTGAACAGCACCTGACTGCACCGACACGGGGACCCCGCTAAGAGGAACCCCACAATCGAAGGATAAGAGAGAAGCGGACACGGAACGCAGAAGGGTGTAGCGAGTAAGGATTTGAGAGGGATTTGAATTGGAGAGGGAGATGGGTAGGAGGGGTTCTTTTGGGTCATGTTTAGAAAAATACAGATGTCAGAGTACTGGAAAGAGTCAAGAGGTTTGTCTTCGGAAAGGCAGAGAAAAAGATAATAAGGAAGAAAGAGTACAGTGTAAACAGTCAGAGGGAGAGAGGGTTTTATTAAAGGAGGAAAAGACGAAATTATAGTATTTTAGCATTGATTCAAAAAAGCTCTGATTTAAGTGGGAGAGAAAGACAGTATTTGACAGTGCAGTGCTTCAGTGTGGGGGAGAGAGAGAGAGAGAGAGAGAGAGAGAGAGAGAGAGGTGAGAATGGAACATTCACATAGTGTGAGCTTCTTTCCATTTCCTGTCAGATTTAATTTCTCGAGAGTTGGGTGTCAGGGATTAATTTTGGTTGTTTTTTGGGGTTGTTTTGTTTGAACAAGATAAAAAGTCCAATTGCTTCCCCCTGCCTTCCTTAACCCCCATCTGGAAGAGGCAGTTACTAATCATCTCACCGCTACAGCCTCTGTGCAGTTTCGGGGAGGATGAGACGAGGCAGGCGTCCTCCAGCCCGCATCCCGACTCAGCCATCAACGCTTCGCACACCCACACCCACACTGCAATCTCTGCTCAGCAATCTGGGCAGCTAATGCAGCGAAAGAGCTGGGGATGAGTTTAAAATGCCCATAACTGCTCTCATGAGCCCAGGGGGTGATCACTGTGCCATCACCTCCGGGGCCCGGCAGGGAGACACAGCAGCGCACTCGTCCCTGGCGCGCAGTGGAAACTTCTTGCAGGAGGCGACCGAGTCTGTAGGTTTGAAAAGCAGCTATTCGACTCATAGACCGTGGGGTTTGCACCATGATTACATCACAGCAACATTCGTCTCGGTCTCCTCTGCACACGTGAGGCAGGTGCAGGCAGTGGCGTGCACCTGGGCAGTGGCGTGCACCTGGGCAGCGGCATGCACCTGTGCCACAATGGCCAGGTGAACCAGCAGCTCCCCTTCACTGATCTCACAGCACATGAAAGAGGCAGGGCTGAGCCCCGGGCATCTGAGCAGTGACCACAGCCGCGGGGGTTGAGCATGCACCTGCCTCTTCCAACAGCGCCTGACGCCCACTCAGAGAAATCTCCACAGCAGTGCTCAGTCTGCTGCTGCAACACTGGAAACTGTGCTGTGCTACAAAAACTCAATCTGAACACAAACACAGATTGTCTTTGTTGGTCCCCATCAACTGCAAATCTAATCTTCATTAATAATAAAGACATCTATATTGCCTTGTAATAACAACAATCTATACAATCTCCTCCATGCAAACTCAGTATGAATGACACAAAAAATCCCATGCCATTCTGACTCTCACATGTGAGAAGCCAGCCAATCACAGAGCAGCATTTCCAAACATTCCTATTCCTTTCATCTTGTGTAGAAACGTCATCCCGTTGATGGAATTACCAGGAATTTAAAATTCTTCAGTTACCAGCGACGTTTCGGAACACTTCCTGCGAGTGCTGCAAATGTCACAGGATGTACATTTGTCTTTAATAGTTTAATTTTGTTTAACCAGCATTAAACCACAACACATATCAGGCACAGCATGTCCAGGAACCAATACATTTTTAGACGGAGACAAAATGGGGGGGATTGATAAATTTAACAAAAATGTGTTGTTGTTTTTTTCCCACTGTAAAGATATTTGTGTGTCTAATCGTCATGTGTGTGATTTATAATAAGTTAATCGGTCATGTGAGAGGTGTCTGTTACAGCCTTGCTCAGCGGTCCTCTCGCCCAAACTGATGATATTAACTTATATAATCTTAATGAGAATCATAAAACTGTCACACACAGAAAAGCCAATAACCAAGGGAGGAAAAGTGAACTGCAAAAAAAATTAAAAATAAAAATTCCACAAAATCACATCCACACGCAAGCATTCCTCTAATGTGAGCTTGTTGTTCTGTTGCTACAGGACATGCACTACCGCGAGGACCAGTGTCTTTGTCATGAAGATTAGAGACGAGAGAGAGAAATAAAAACTGTTGGGATTTTTTTTTGTATATGGTTATTCACAAGTTTTCAGGGTATTTTTGGTGTGTTTTCCTCATAACCACATGCACTAACGCAGAGCAAAGTATTCCTCTCCCCAGGGCTGTACCTCACACTGTGTGGGACTGTACTTCTCTGGGCTTCCCCTGGCCGAGGGAAAGCTGCTCTGGATGTGTTCTGCCAGTGAGCTGCAGCCCACTCACCCTTCTCTGGCACTGAGCTACTGCCTCTGTACCGTCTCTGCCATCTCTTATGCTCACTGAGGTGCTGGAACCTCAAACAGTCCCTAAACTATTTGTGGAACTGCTGTGTGACATTTTTTTTAACACAGGCTGCAAATAAGTACATATGCACCAGGGACATCCTGTCATGCAATATATATAAATATATACACACACACACACACACACTACTTCATTTAATATGAACTGCTGTTTCCTGGTGGTTTTACCTGCTCTTCATTCAAGGTATTTTCACCATGTCTCCTAGCTTTAATGTTTACATCTCATTATTCTTGGCACCCGTAGGTATGGAGGAACAAGGGTGCAGTAACTGAGGTGCCAGCCACACCCACACCGGGAGGCGGGAGCAGAGCGGGTCCCTGTTTCCATGCGAGAAGGTGTCCACAGGTGGAGGCCGTGACCGAGGAGAAGACCACCAGCGATGCCATGCCGTGCTCTCTACAGCTCCTGACACAGACTGTCCACACTGCCCATGGGAACACTGACCCCTGCTGTCATGGCTACAGCCGCTGCTAAGCAACACTGAGGCGACCCCAGGACTGGAGCTCAATTTTTGCAAAAGCCGGACAGGCCCTCGTAAACACTGGCATTATGCCCTCCTTTGCACAGTCTTTGTCTGCCTTTACAGACAAGCTGCAGAAGGGGACCTAAGCCATCATCAAGTTGCCCCAAAATTATTTTAATTTTTTTAGAACTTGTGAAGCTCACACACCTGTTGAAGTGAGAGCCTGTAGCAATTTTAACTATACCACTCCCACTCCCACACACACACACGCGCTTGCCTACGTCTCCTCCAATGGACGGGCCCTTCACCCTGCCGCTGCTGAGTGAGGATGTGCTCTTGCCCGGGGCAGAGCAGCAGTCTGGGTCCTGCCTGGCCGGTGGAGGCAGCATGGGACCCGGGGTCAGCCTGGCGCTGTCGTCTCGCCGCAAGCGGGAGTTCATGCCGGATGAGAAGAAGGACGCCAGCTACTGGGAGAAGCGGCGCAAGAACAACGAGGCGGCCAAGCGCTCGAGGGAGAAGCGGCGCGTCAACGACTTCGTGCTGGAGAGCCGGCTGCTGGCGCTAAGTGAGGAGAACGTCAGACTGCGCGCCGAGCTGCTAGCCCTCAAACTGCGCTTTGGCCTGCTGAGCCCCGCCACCTACGCCTCCCACCAGCACACCCTGCTGCAGCTGCGCTCGCTGCCCCCACCACAGCACAGCCCGCCCTCCCTGGCCGACAGCATGGGCGGGAGGGAGATATACTGGGGCAGGCGGTGCAGCGACTCGGGCTCCAGCCAGGGGGAGGCTGCTCCCGCACCATCACACTCCTACCACGACCCCCCCACCATCCAACGCCGCAACGGCTCTGCCTTCACCCCGACGCGCAGCACGCTGGGAGCGGGATACAATTACAAGTACCCGACGTTCCCATCCACCCCTCCCCCTCTGCTTCCACCACCGCTGGCTCCTCTTCCCCCACCCCTGCACCCTGCCCCTCGCCGGGCCTCCTCCCCCATGCACTGGCCCTGCCCGCCCCGACCTCAGCTCCACCCAGCCTCGAAAGCGGCCAGCGACGAGGAGGCAGAGCAGCAGGTTCCGGCTCCCTCCGAGGCTGACCCCAAGATGGCCTTGCCACATAAACTGAGGCTGAAGACGCGTGTCCCCCGAGAGAAGGCCGACTCGGACAGCGAGGCAGCCGCGGTGGAGAGGCACAGGGGCAAGGCTGCCGCGTCTCCGACTGAGGCCATAGATAGACTCTGTGTGTCCGACTGACCCACGCTGGTCATGTGACCATCAAGGTAGCTTCTGTGCTCCTATCTGACGGACAGATCTTAGCTACTTCACATGACCTTCTGTGACCTGAAACCAGTGCACACACCAGCCTACACTGGCCATCATGCAAGATATGTATCAAAATTGCTAATCTAATCTAATTTTCAGAGGACTAGGGAAAAAAAAGGAAAATCCCAGAGAGGAAGTGAGTGAAAGACCAGTACCAGTATTAGTCAACAGACTAAGTGCCCAACAAGGCTGTCATGCACTGACAGTCCATTCACAGCTCAGGGCAGCTCCTCCGTTGTTTACATGATTCTGTCATTCTTCCATAGGTGCCGACAGTCACATGTTATCTCAATTCTGTTTCTTTGTTGTTGTTGATTTTTTTTTTGTGTCTCTTGTGGAAGGAGGGCGGCCCAGACTCCCCCAGGTCCTGGCCGTAAAACATTCAGGCATTACTTATCTTTCCGCTCAAACAAAGGACGAAACGGCTCGCTTGCCCCCCGCCCCCTTTCCTCCCCTAATCGACCTACGGCATTAGTAGAAGCCGAGCTCAGTTAATTCAAGGCATCCAAATATCTCTGCCTCTGTATGAGATATATAGCACCCTCCATTCACCCGCTGTACACAACTCAGGGATTGTACAGTTGTTGGAGAGCAATGCCATCTCAGGGTTCATAAAACATACTGTGAGTTATATACTGTATTTCATTAAATCATTAAATAATAAAAACCCATTGATGTCAATGATTTTCCCTCCAATATTGTGATTTTGTGCGCATGTGTACATGTTCCTATGTCTATGTGTGCACGAGTGTGTGCGCGTGCGTGCGTGTATGCGTGTGAAGGTAGGTGTGTGTGTGTGTGTGTGTGTGTGTGTGTGTGTGTGTGCGTGTGAGCATGTGTGACTGAGTGTTTGAGGGTGTGTGTGAGCATGTGCCTGTACTGTGTTAGCTCAAAAGGTTTTTCATTCTCCAGTCTTTCCCCAGGTCTTGCTATATATCTCTGTCAAGCTCTTGTAGCCGTCACATGCTCAAGCTCCTGGGACATTTAACGTTCATAATACATTTTAAAAGATTTACCACTCCCTCTTTCTCCCCCCCAAACCCCATATATAAGTAGATTTTTAAAACATTTCACATAATAAGTCACGTGACACTGTTGACTATAAATAAAACTCTAAAATTCCCCTCGAGTTCCAGGTTAAAAGTGACAGAATGGCAATGCATGTATTTTTCCTCAATTCCCCACCACCACCACCAGTTCTGAATTGCTTCACTGGTACAAAACGATTCCAAATTTTCCAAAAAGTGCTTTCAACTGTTCAATGCAGCTGATATATTTAAACTGAAATAAAACACCACCAACACAGCTCATTAGTTCAATCAAGGATGAGCTCAAGACTGGCTGCGCACCATCAAGATCCAGCTGCAACACACTGGATACACGAGTCAAACACATCAGCAAGCCCCCAGTCCCCGCCCCACCCCACCCCCACCACGCTGCTGGTAAATGAGCCACAAGAGAAAACCACAGAGCTGTCAACCATTCTTCAAACAAACACACTGCAGAGACACGAGAACACACACACACACACACACACACACACAACACGCACTATGTAAAACCAAACTTTACAGAGATACACACAAATGCTGCATATAAAACAAACACACACACACAAACACTGTATGAACCTGTAGTATGACAGCCTTTGCTCAGGGAGAGAGGCAGTGCAGAAAAACAAAAACAACAAAGGCCGTGAGAAAGACAGCAGGTTATATAATTAGGAAACACACGTCCACATAACCCTGAACTGGGATTAAACCAGCAGTGACACAGTGCCGTATCACCACATGTTCAGCCTAATTTATGGCTTATGGCATGTGGGCTTAAAACAGCAGTAAAACTGGAAGCTCCAGCCCTGTAAGATTAACACCAGTATGGCTGTGCTCCGGAAACATGTTTGTGTGTAATCTGTGACACCAATCTCCACCAGTGTGTGTGTTTGTATGCACGCGTGTTCTTCCAGGATTGGAGATTGTTTCGTTTTTGCTGGCATGAGTGCGCTAGCGGTGTTTCCCTGGGAATGTGTCAATGGTCGTCAGGACCGCGCCAGTCTGATGGGCCACAGCAGTAGTGACGGAGAGTGGCGTCAAGGTGAGGTAAGCAGCTCTTTAGAGATGAGTGTGCAACAGGGCCAAGCCTGGCCTGACGTGAGCGTGCGTCAAACGCCGACGGCTCCCATCATGCTGTCGTCAGCCAGAGAAAAGAAACTAGACTGATTCTGAACTTGCTGCTTTATTGCATTCCTAGAGCAAGTGCTCCCAGAAACAGCGGAGGCACTGACATCAGCACGCTTTCATTCTCTTTGATAAACGTTTCCTTTGATTCATTTTTTTTTAAAGCATCATCCTAAATACATTAACTGCACACATGCGTTTTCAGCGTTCCACTGAGAGAGGTGAAACTGCTGTATGTCTTGATCGTTAACCCCTCGTCTGCACGAATCAGTGCCACTTGACACACAGGTGCCCGATTCCCACAGGACCCCTACATCTTTTGCTTTTTCACTGAGAAATAGGCCCACAGGGGTGCTAACTCTGGAGCTGGTTTGCTGGAAGTCAATGGGGCAAATCAGAAAAGTCACGTAAATCAATAAAACTAACATTGAATGCACGTTCGATGGCCCCATCACGATATTTTTCAGAAAGAACCATCGGTTTGTAGTCATAAAAAGTTTATTTCACCAACCAGAACTGTCGCTATTATTTACATGATTATTTTATTCGAGGGACTGTAGTGTAGGCTACAGTGGTGTGCAAACTGCACACATGCGTTCTCCAAAAGGGGAATCCCGGCTCTTTCTTTTGATCTGGTTGCTGACAGAAACGAGAAGACTGAAGAAGAGTAACTACATTTTTTGAAGCTATGGTGTTGAGAGCAAGTTGGTGTTCAGTCAAAAAATGTAGTTGAGAAACTATGGCATTTCGGTGGAGTTCTACTTTAACTTAAGATGTCCTTCACATTACCTTTTTAACTGTCTAATGAGTAGTAAGTCGTGCACAATTGGAGAGAATGTACGCCACTCTACGCGCTCACAACATCCATAGAGGTTAAAGCTGTGCTGTGCGCCACCGGGAGCCAGTGCTGCAGGACTGCAGTGGGTGGGTGTCTCTGCAGGCAGCGAGGACGTGTATCTGGCAGTGTGTGGTCAAGAGGAACAAAGCCACTCTCTGACAGCTGATCGCTATCATTCCCCCCCAACCCAGGTCTCTGAGAGAGGCTGCTCCACGCACCACACTGACCACCTGATAACCTGACCTACAGTCCTACACAAACCACAGATACACACTCGACTTCACCGTCAGACACATGCAGGACTTCAGCTGCGATGCACAGATATTAGCAGATTATTGAGATCTTACATTGCTCAACACAGCCTCATGTTCCCTGTTCTACACTGACCAGTCCTTCCAATTCAAAGATGATTGCAGATTTAGTGTACATTAAGGTATATTGCCAAAAAAAAAGGGACAGGGTTGGGGGAGGGGGGGTTCTCAGACATGGTTAGGAGACACAGGAATGATTTTGAGTTCTTTATTTGCACATTAATTCAAGACATGAAGGGAAGCGAGCTTTTGGAGAGAGGTAAAGAGTGTGACAGTGCGACTCGGAGAGTGACTCATGTTCCACTCACTCGGGGTCTCTCAGTGGTCAGAGAAGAAGGTGTGGGGGGGGAAGGGTACGGGAATGGGGAGGGGGAAGATTGTGCAGTTTTTCACACTCAGTGACTCAGAGGTGACCTCAAACCAGCCCACTGTCCTGACACATCCCCACCCCAAGAGATGAGAACATGTGGTGGACAAAATCAACCACACCAGCCTCCCACCTTCCTGATTCATACATGGGGGGCTCTTTGTGCATGACGCCAGATATACCACAGTCCCCCACCCCCACTCTCTTGACCCTGGTCTTGTTTCCATGTCATCCTGGTTGCCAGGGGGTAGGCCATAAAAGAGACTGTGGGCCATAGGGTGGGCAATCAGACTGTGCATCAGACTTTCCGTGGAAGGCATGTCAATGTCATGACTTGGCCATGTAATTCTGGTAGCTTGATCAATCCTGCCATGTCTTTCTTTTCTTTTTTTACCAGCACATTTATTGTGTGCGCCGAGTTACACTGGTTGAGAAGACTGGCATGTGTGTGTGTCGGTGCACTATAATAACCTCACCTGAACCAGGTGTGTGAGCTGGAAGACAGTCCTGTTTCCTGGTTCACCACAAACGAGTCACGCTCTCCTCCCTCCCTCCCTCTCTGTCTCTCTCTTTCTCTCTCTCTCTCTTTCGATTCACTGGGGCTACAGAGAGAGAAGGAGAAATATAAATAAAAAATAAAGAGAAAAACAAAGATAAAAATGTCTTTCTGTCTTTTCATAGCGGTGTGCCACATCCTCAGGAAGAGAATAGTGCAGCATCAGAGGAGCTGAACAGAGCCTGCGTGACTGTGCACTGACAGGAGCCCCACACACTCTCTCACTCTTCGGCTGCAGAGGGATGTCTGGGTCACTCCAGTGAGAGCACAACACAGGCTTGTCAAGGGCTTTGTGTGGGAGAGTGTTTTGTAAAGGTTGGCCACGGTTCGCTGTAGTGAAGCGTTTTCTGCAATGTTTTCAGACCGTTCTGTCCTAGTCATCTGCTTTCCATACAGCATTGCCCTGCTGCCTCCAGCTCTGCAACAAAGCAGCACCTCCCCCAGGCTCTCTCCCCCCCTCTCTATCTCTCTCTTCCTGTGAAGTAGGGCCGCTGATGTCATCCTCTCCTGGAATGATTAACGTGAGGCTACCGTGATGTCAGAGTTCACCTCTGACCCACATCCACACCAAAAGGGCAGCAAAGAAACGGGAAAGGAAAGGAAAACTCTCACACACTGTGTTAGGGGCCAAACAGAGGCTTTGTACATATGCTCAGCTGTGATTTGACAGTGCTGTGGCTGACTCGGGTGCTAACTGATTAGCTAAATTAGAAAGTACAAGACCATTTCACCTGGCCCTGGGAGGCTATAATTAGAGGTGCTCAGTTTGTCCTTCCCACACGATCTCTCGTCTGTTGTAAATGTCAAAGTAGGAGCATAATGCTCTCCAACTGCCACACAGCACTGCAGAGCAGAGTCAAGAGACCAATCCCACACAGAATGCCCTCAGCTCCCTGGCACAGTGTCTGAGAGACTGGAGACACACCAGCCTGAGCCTGAACATAACTTAATATGTTAGAAAATGGCACAAAGGCAAACTACAGCATCACAAGCTGGAGTGCCACCACAGCCTGCAGAGGGACTACAGCCTGGCCCCACAGTAAAGGACCCTAAACATAGACAGATCCTGAGCCATTACAGACTGAGATGCCACAGCCTGGGGACAGAGACAGGTTATAATCGGGAAAATTTTACATACAATGTTTGTAAATAGATGTTAATATGTAAGATGTATAATTTCTTGTACTTATTGTTACCATTGCCCTGTTCTTGAGCTGTCAATGCTTTGGCAACACTGATGTAAATTAGTCATGCCTATCAAGGCTTTCCGAATTGAATTGATTTGAGAGAACGAGAGAAGCGTGAGCAAGAGAAGAATATGAGGAGAGAGAATGGGGAACATTTACGGAGAGAGAGAGAGAGAGAGAGAGAGAGAGAGAGAGAGAGAGAGAGAGAGAGAGGTTTTCAGTACTAGAAGAACAGCTGTTGTTCAAAGAGGACAGAGTTGGCATCTCCGTCTCTTCCGGATTGTCTCGTCACTGTGATGCCATCCACAAACCCATTGGGATACACATTTAGGATACATCTCTCTCCTGTTAAAGGCAAAGACTATATACAAAATGTGTTTTTTTTTCAAATTTCATGTATAGTCTTTTTCAGTTTTACAAGAATAGTTTTTTTTCAATTTGTGATTATTATCAGGGCTGTTTCTAGACATAAGTGGCCGCTTAGGGACCCCAGCCGCTAGGGGGCCTCGTAGCAAAATAAATAAATAAATAAATAAATAAATAAATAGAATACATCATCAATCAACAGTGATCAGTTTTGAAACAATTTTCAGATTTGTTTTTGTTTTAGTTTATGAGCGAGTTGTGCCCAGGGGAATCAATAGATTATGTGCTAGAAACCTGCCATCGCTCTGTGACTGCATAGTGTCTGCTTCCTAATGGCTTGAGTGTGGCAGAAAACAAGAAAAAATATACAGCTCTGAAACAAATTAAGAGACCTCTCCAAGTTCAGAAATCAATTTTAAGTGGTCTGTTAATTTTTTCCAGAGCTGTATGTTTTAGGATTGTGACATGACCAAATTATAAAGTTGGAAAAAAGACCAAGAACATACCAATCTGGTGCATAAAAATAATAAAAAACTGAAGAAGAAAAACAAACACAAGCGAAAGGTATTGTAATATTATTTGTTTATGCTTAATTTGTAGTGCTGTACAGTAGCTTTCTTGCATACTGACTAAAGAAACCGTTTTAATGACAATGACATTACATGTGCAGATAAACCAGATATCTGGCTGGCTGTATGTTTTTTGTAGCTTTATCTAGACAGACTTATTTAAACCTGCAAAGTGTGTAATAAATATCAGTCAGGACCTTTGTTGACTGACAGACTTCAGACTACACATGATGGGGTGCTGCAGACTAGGACTGAACCTGGGGCAAAAATGTGTAAACCACTAAACGTTATTTTAAACAATGGGATCAGGAAATGCAGGTCTACTAAGGCTAACAAACAGGTAGATTATTATTGTAATGTGAAAACTACAGATAGACCTAATAGCCTATGTGAGCAATTGTGTATAATACATCATAGGATAAAAACATTTCTAATTCACAACAAGCTGTGTCCATAGAGTTCTAATGCATGTATAACCTCCTCAGAAGCAGTACTGAAGTATTTTATTGGAGCATCCTAAGACTTTTGATAATAATGTTGCTGCTAAACAGGTCCCCGTGTAACCTTTACATATACACTACTGTTCCAAAGTTTGGGGTCTCTTAGAAATGTCCTTCTTTTTGTAAGAAAACCAATTTATTTGTCCATTAAAATAACATCAAATTGATCAGAAATACAGTGTAGACATTGTTAATGTTGTAAATGACTATTGTAGCTGGAAACGGCTGATTTGTAATGGAATATCTACATAGGCGTACAGAGGCCCATTATCAGCAACCATCAGTCCTGTGTTCATCTGGCACGATGTGTTTGCTAATCCAAGTTCATAATTTTAAAAGGCTAATTGGTCATTAGAAAACCCTTTTACAATTACGTTAGCACGGCTGAAAACTGTTGTGCTGATTAAAGAAGCAATAAAACTGGCCTTCTTTAGACTAGTTGAGTATCTGGAGCATCAGCAATTGTGGGTTTGATTACAGGCCCAAAATGGCCTGAAACAAAGAACTTTCTTCTGAAACGCGTCAGTATATTCTTGTTCTGAGAAACTGAAGATCTCATACAGCGCTGTGTACAATTCCCTTCACAGAACAGCACACACTGAAATGAAAAGATGCTGGAGGAGTGCTTGACGCCATCTGTCAAGCATGGTGGAGGCAATGTGATGGTCTGGGGGTGCTTTGGTGGTGGTAAAGCGGGAGATTTGTACAGGGTAAAAGGGATCATGAAGAAGGAAGGCTATCACTCCAATTTGTCATGCCATACCCTGTGGACAGCGCATGATTGGAGCCAATTTCCTCCTACAACAGGATAATGACCCAAAGCACAGCTCCAAACTATGCAAGAACTATTTAGGGAAGAAGCAGTCCGCTGGTATTCTGTCTATAATGGAGTGGCCAGCACAGTCACCAGATCTCAACCCTATTGAGCTGTTGTGGGAGCAGCTTGACCGTATAGTACGTAAGAAGTGCCCATCAAGCCAATCCAACTTGTGGGGGGTGCTTCAGGAAGCATGGGGTGAAGTCTCTTCAGATTACCTCAACAAACTGACAACTAGAATGACAAAGGTCTGCAAGGCTGTCATTGCTGCAAATGGAGGATTAATTGACGCAAGCAAAGTTTGAAGGACACAATTATTATTTTTAATTATAATTTAAAATAATTATTTCCAACCTTGTCAATGACTATGTTTCCTATTCATTTTGCTATATTTCCTATTCAAACCCATTTCATGTATATTTTCACAGAAAACAAGGACCCCAAACTTTTGAACGCTAGTGTATATTTGTACACTGTATGATTGTTCGTACATATGTGTGCTTATGCAAATGTTTACAAGACGGCAGGCTTATGTATATGTTACTTTGGTGCTGTGTCAAATGGGCTACAGTGAGACGGGCGAAATCAAATAGTGCTTACGGTCCCCAAAAGGCTAGAAACGACCCTGATTAATATATATTTGGCTGGTGACTTCACCCAACTCGACATGAGCGGACTGTAATAACTCGAGTTCTGGGGAAGATTCAAGACAACCAGAACAGTATTGCAATAAAAATGACACACAATTAAAGGTATATACACAGGTTACCTTTATCTAAAAAAATGACAGTTATGTTTAAAGGTACACACAGCTCACCTTCACAGGGTCCGTGTTTACGTGTTGTCTCTTCCGGTCGGGCCCCTGCGTCCCCATACTGTTTCCGGTACCGCGTCACATGACTATTCGTGATGTGTTTTCTATATTGTAAAACTCACTCACTCGTTTTAGCAACTTCTGTTTTTCTGTTCCTCATTAAATACGTCGACTTGGATAAAGGGGATAACTTAAAATTATAATATATATATATATATATATATATCCATTTAAAAGACTGTGAGTGGGCATGGACAAAGCGTGTGACCACCTCGGAAGCGAGTTTTATATTTCCAGTCTTCTCCGTGTTTGCGGCATATAGTTTATATTG
The DNA here is from genome assembly GCF_036373705.1 of Amia ocellicauda. Lineage (NCBI taxonomy): Eukaryota > Metazoa > Chordata > Actinopteri > Amiiformes > Amiidae > Amia > Amia ocellicauda. The sequence continues at coordinate 11,437,622 of NC_089871.1, forward strand.
ATAATCTTTGTTTTTTCGGGATAGATCCTACCGCCCCATCGTGAGTGACGTCACCGCTCGCCTTCTCCGTGTCTCTCTCCTCCATCCACTTTTCATTATGGAAAACACACTACCGCCGCTCCAGGGTGACATTTTTAACACCAAGTGTGTCTGAATGTGAGTAGTTTCAGCCAATTATTGTGTATTTTATGGGTTTGGATTCGTTATAAAAACGATTTTTCCCCTCTTCTTTCTGACCGACCAACTATCAAGGATGGGGAGGGAGTGGGGAGAAATTGTTAATAAACTTAGAAATAAAAGTGGCCTTCAGAAACAAAAGGACGTTAGTTGAAGAAGTTTAAATAAAGAGTTTTTAACATACATTCACAGTAAAAAAAAAAAAAAAGTGAATCAGCAGAAGAGTTAATATTTTGAAAAGATGTGTCCCCTGCCGCTTTTCGATGGAATAGTCCACTCTGAACTTCCCTGGTTACATCTGTAGCTACAGTCTCAGATTCTTCCGTAATACTTAGATCAGTTTAAATGGATTTAATTTTAAACTTACACGCTTATTCGTCTGCTTATACCACACTCACATGATATCAAGTAGAAAATGTGTATTGACAACATTACAAAAAACTAAACAAATGTACATATTACTTTGATCCCCACCACGCCATCTAATGTATTGTTTGATACTTCCCTCCTAACATATTTTTTTGTTGTTGTATGTTAGAAAAACAAAACACTATATATGTGTGTGTGATCGTGAATGCATATTCATGTAATGTCTACATAATAGTGTTAGGAAAGTGTATTAATTAAAAATGAGGTTGAGCTGCCCTCTGGTGGAATAATGTAGTTACATTATCACATAAGAAACATAAGAAAGTTTACAATTGAGAGGAGGCCATTCGACCCATCGTGCTCGTTTGGTGTCCATTAATAACAAAGTGATCAAGGATCCTATCCAGTCTGTTTTTGAATGTTCCCAAATTGTCTCTTCAGCTACATCGCTGGGGAGTTTGTTCAGATTGTGACGCCTCTCTGTGTGAAGAAGTGTCTCCTGTTTTCTGTCTTGAATGCCTTGAAGCCCAATTTCCATTTGTGTCCCCGGGTGCGTGTGTCCCTGCTGATCTGGAAAAGCTCCTCTGGTTTGATGTGGTCGATGCCTTTCATGATTTTGATGACTTGAATCAAGTCCCCACGTAGTCTCCTCTGTTCCAGGGTGAAAAGGTTCAGTTCCTCAGTCTCTCAGTAGGACATTCCCTTCATACCTGGAATAAGTCTGGTTGCTCTCCTCTGAACTGCCTCTAGAGCAGCGATATCTTTCTTGAAGTGTGGAGCCCAGAACTGCACACAGTATCCAGATGAGCTCTAACTAGTGCATTGTACAGTCTAACATTACTGCCCTTGTTCTCAATTCTACACATTTGACAATATACCCTAGCATCCTGTTTGCCTTTTTTATTGCTTCCCCACATTGTTTGGATGGAGAAAGTGAGGAGTCCACATAGACTTCATCTAGTTCTATTAATCCCATAGTGTAATTATAGTGGACATGTTTGTTACCTGCATATAATGCATTGCACTTGACAACATTGATATTCATCTGCCAGGTGTCGGCCCACAGCTGAATATTATCCAAGTCCCTTTGAATAGCCTGTGCTGCCAAGATTGTATCTGCTGAGCCGCCTATTTTAGTATCATCTGCAAATTTGATATGTTTGCTAACTATCCCAGAGTCCAGATCATTAATATAGATTAGAAAAAGCAAAGGCCCTAGTACTGATCCCTGTGGAACTCCACTAACAACCTCACTCCAGTTAGAAGCAACTCCTCTAATCGACACCCTCTGTTTCCTATACATCAACCAGTTCATAATCCATCTACTTACATTACCCTGAATGCCTACAGCTTCCAATTTGAGGATCAGTCTTTGGTGTGGAACCTGATCAAAAGCTTTTTGAAAATCTAAGTATATCAAATCATATGCTTTCACATGATCTACAGCTGCAGTTGCGTGTTTGAAAAACATGTAATACTAAATTAGTAAGACATGATCTGCCTCGTCTAAACCCATGTTGACTATCTCCAAGAATATGGTTTTCATTAAGATGTTCCTCTATTTTCTGTCTAATCATTTTTCTCCAACATTTTACAAGTGATGCAGGTGAGACTGATTGGTCTGTAATTTCCTGGCTCAGTTTTGTCCCCTTTCTTGTGGATTGGTTTGACATTTGCTGTCTTCCAGTCAGTTGGCACATCCCCTGTTCTAAGTGTCATTTGGAATAATCGAGTTAGCGACCTACAAATAATTTCCCTCATTTCTTTAAGTACTGTTGGAAATATCCCATCTGGCCCAGGTGATTTGTTTGTTTTTAATTCTGCTAGTCCCTTCAGTACCTCCTCCTCATTTATCCTGATGTCTCTTAGGATTTGACTGGCTGTTAACCTGTGGCATGTTATCTGCTTTTTCTTTAGTAAAAACCTCTGTGAAATACTCATTTAGAACATTTGCCACATCTTGTTAGTTTTCCAAGATACTTCAATGTTTGCCCTTTATCTATTTCACTTCCTCCTTTATTGTCCTCTTGCTGTTGTAGTATTGAAAAAACTCTTTGCATTAGTTTTAGCTCCACAAGCTATGTTTCTTTCTATTTCCCTCTTTGCTTTCCTGATCCCTTTCTTAAGATCTCTTTGCAGCTCAACATATTCTTTGTATTTTGTTTAGTCTCCATCCCTTTTGTATGCGCTATACATTTCCTTTCTCTTGATATTTTTTTGCATACTTCTGTTAAACCATTTTGGCCAGTGTTTTTTGGTCCTCAGTTTGCTAAGTTTTGGTACAAATTAATCCAAAAGTAGTATATTCTTAAAATATAACCATTCATTTTCAACTGAATCTGTATCCAGGTTGCTCCAGTCTACCTCTTCTAAGTGCCGCCTCATACCTTCAAGGTTTGCTTTTCTAAAATTGTAGACCATTGTTTTAGACTTGGTCCTTGTTTTTTGAAAGAATGCCTCAAAGCTAACCATATTGTGATCACAGTTTGCCATTAGTTCTCTAACTAGAACCATTTTGCTGCGTGATTTCTGCAGTCTGCAGAACAAGACAAATATTACGAACACATTCGTACATATTCTTTTAGTGATTTTACCATCAATTTATCTTTGCATTTAACATTCTGATGATGCATATGTTTTGATTGAATAGCTGATTGGCTTTATTTGTGCTTCTCTCTCTCTCTCACCCCCTCTCTATATATTATTATTATTGTGACCAGATGAATAAATAGATATTGTTCAGGTTGTGTGCAGTGGGCCCTAAAAAGGATGTTCAGGGCCAGGCAACCAGACAACACAATGTGTTTGTGTGCACTCCATTTTGTTGTCTCACGGGCTGAGCTTTTGTGTAAGTGAACAGTTTCTCTTTATCACATCATCAAGTGAATTAGCCTTTTTCTGAGATGAATAATCACTAACGGGCAGGTCTAACATTGTGTCTGAAGCCTCATGGGCCCTGACCACTGTGGTGCCCTCCATTAGCCAATAGTGTGAGTCTGGTACCATAACTTGTAGTGGCACAGAGAGAACGAATTTCTGACTTAAGATCAGCACACACAGGACAGGCCAGGGAGAGGAACAGAAGACAGCAGAAGCAGGTGGTGGTGTAACATGCTTTTATAAATAAAAAGGTGTTTCTTCTCGTACAAGACAGAACAGTATAAAACAAACAAAATAATTAAAAAATATCCTAAATGTTCTAGGAATCCATTTCTTAAATTTCTCCCCCTGGAGTAAACAGAGATGGCTGTGTGTGGGACTGGGTGAGTGTGGGCCCTGGGGATTGTCAACAGTGATTCCCAGTAAGTGCCCAGTAATACCAGTTCCGACATCTTGTGACCAGGAGACACACACAACTTAGTGGGTTGGGGTGGCAGTGTAACTGTTACTGCTGCCCATTCCCAACTCAGCTCTATTGCTAATGAAGGCCATTGACTGCGGACTGGGCAGCGATACATGCCAGTGTGGCCGGGGTCTGTGGCAGGTGTGTGAGGCTGGCAGCGGTCTCCCATTCCTAGGTTTCAGAATGACTTTATTTTTCCAGAGAGAGAAATATCAATTAATTTAAATTGGTAACGAGAGCGGTACCAGGAGGCCCAATGGGGTTGTGCCGCTGCCAACACAGAGATTATTTGTCTCCACCCGTGTGCTGTAAACATTTGCGTACTGATGTACATTTAAACCCATCGGCTGCCCAGTGGACACCCGAGGAGCGTGAATCCGTTTGGCTGCACTGTGTGGCAGAGACCCGAAAACACAGGGCGAACTGAACTGAAGACCAATTCACTGGCACCAGCTTCAGTTTGCCCACAGGATGTAGCATTTGTAGCACAGAAATGTCCATTGAAAACGATAACCACCAGACCTTAAGCAGTAACCTTTAACTGCTTAAATTCAAGTATATATTTATTTTGAACTCCCTCACAGACATATTGGCGGCTGCTTTAACACATACACCTCCCCATCTCATACAAAAGGCAGTGTGTTTGCTCCTGTGATTGTTCGTTTCCACGCTGTGTCTCAGTGACTAGTCTGTGTGTGTCTCCAGAGATAGGATTACTCCTGTATTACTAACCCCCACTTCCGCCCCTCACACCGAGCAGGGCACGTCCTGAGGTTGGGGACTTTAGCAGAGGCCTGGCTGTTTCAGCTCCTGGCACCATCTCGTTTATAAACAGAATACTTAACACATGATAATTTAATGAGCCAGAGAGAGTTTCTGAAACCTAGGAATGGGAGCCAGCCTACTCAGTGCTAAAGCCACGCCCCTCTATGGCAAGGCCCCGCCCACATCCCCACCCACAACATAATAATGCATACACTGCAGAGAACGACAGTACAAATAAATTAAAGCTTATTTAAATATCATATTATTATTAATATCACTATTATTATAATTATTATCCATAAAAAAATGTATCACAACACAATGGTCCCCAGGAAGACAGAGGATTCTTGTTGTTCACCCTGTCTGGTAGAAAATTTGCTTTTGAATACAAAACGATCAAAATTGACCGTCGTTCTCCGCAGCTGTTATTACAAAAAACAAGAAAAAACAAAGTCCACTTTTATCGCCCCGTGAATAAGTCCTGCCCCCTTCATCTTCCTCCCAGGTGTCGGTTGGTTGGGTCTGGGACACAGGATTCCGCCCTCGCCCACTGTGAATGCTGTCACCCAATCTCATCACCAGCTCGTCTGACAGACAGGTAACCGAACGTTTCCAGGTGTAGTTTGGCGAGACCAGGAATAGAAAAGCATGCATAGATAGATCAGCGTGTGCACAGGAGAACACAGTTGTTGTCAGACCCTTGGGATTTCGGACTCTCGTTTTGTCTGTATTATTAGAACGATTATTAATATTATTAGTAGTAGAAGTAGTATAGTTGAAACCTTGGGACTTGTTGAGAAGACGGTACATACATTTTAAAAAGGGGGGATTCCTCCAACTTCAACCTCTTGGGAAACTTTGAACCACAGTGTAAGAATCGGACAATTTCATAAGTTAATGATAAACACAGGTCACGGTTTCAGGTATATGCGGTATAGCTGCTGCGCGTATGAGCAGGTCTTAGGTAGTTATTAAATGAACTGTCTGGGCAGTCAGTTAATTGCCGGAGTTCTCGGTTTCACCCTGCTCCTTCACGAAGCACTGGCCCTGTGAGGGCCAGGGGGCAGCGCCACCATGGGAGCGGAGTGTCAGCCACAGTAACCGGCAGAGGGCAGGACAGGATGGGCAGATTTAACGAGAAGAAACTAACAATCAGCCAACCAACCCAGACCCTGCCTTCACAGAGCAGGATCGTGCTTCCATCGCCCAGACTCATCACCAGGAATGGCAGAGGCAGTGGCAGTGTATTGTGATGCCAATGTGTGTGTCACCAGTGTCCTCTAGCTGTGCACCTACCAGTTCCAGGGCTGTGCGGCTCCAGTGTTGGATGGCCACGCTGCCTCCATCCTGTGCCAAACCCCCAGCCCTTGACAACCTTTTGCACCTCATCACGGTCTTAACTATGCCTGTGCCATACTATACCCTAGGTTCAGCAAGACCTCCAATAATCAGTCATTCACACAACAAGCTGAGCTGACTGCCGCAATCATTCTGACCTCCCTTGACTCGAATTAAGGATTACAGATTATTTTTGTGCTCCACTGCATAACAATCATTATTGTAATGACCTATAATTTTGTGCACCGCTAAATGTGTTGCTCAATCCTGTTCCTGTCCAAAGCTGACCTTCTGACACAGTGAACCGTCGCTGGCTCTCTTAAATACGATGTGGAGGAGCCCGAGCTGGAAGCGGACAAGACCTGCTCCCTGCACTCCTAGTGGCTCTGCCCCGACCCCCACGTGTCTCGAGCCCGTGGTGCGAGGCTTGAGGAGGTGCTGTGCGCCGGCTCTGTGTCTCCACCGCCCAGACGCCAACCAGCCAGGGCCGCTCAGCGTCTGAATCAGCAGCGCAGAAATGACTCACAACTTTCAGAGAATGTTTTCCTTTTTATGTCTTCCTCTCTTTTAATTTCTCGATCGTGGGAGTTGGGCATATGTCTCCCGCTGGAGTGCAGACTTACGCCATATCGGCCAGCGTGAACTGACGCACTGCACAGCTAGTAAACATGTTAATTTATTGACTTACTTACAGCCTACACTATTTACCAGGAGAAATAGATAACGGTCTCTGTGAGCTGAGCGAACGCCAACAAACGCCAACGCAGCCGCACCGCACACCAGCTGAGCACGACTCTTGGGGCAAACAGCAGCAGAAACGACAGTGCCCCTAGTGCCAACTTCCAAATCAAACTCACCAACTGACCAAACAACCAGCCAAACCTACCATCTGCCAACACTGCCCAAACATGGCAAAGCAGCTAAAAGTGTCTGTCCTTGACCAGGCCTTTGGGAAGCCTGGAAGGACTTTTTGATCTGAGAAGATTAATAATAATAACAATTAATAATAATAATGCACTTCTCATTTCTAAAGTAACCCTGAAGCCCTTTAGAGGGTGGGGGGGACTGAAGGGAATTGGAGCACAGAAGTTGGAGGAATCCCCCCCCCTCAATCTCAAGAATAACAACCATTTGCCAAAAACAAAAATCAAGACACAGAGAAAGTGCAGCAGAGAGTGAAGACGAGGGCTTTTGCATTACTTCTTTGAGTGTGGGCGGGGGGGCAGCGTATGGACTGATGAGGGCAAGGAAGAAATCCTGAAGCTGCACCTACACTGGAAACCAAACAAAACAACAGATGAAAAACCAAAGAAAGTTTATTGCTCTGAACTGAGACTCTCATCCCATCATCCTGATCGAAGTTCGACCCTGAAACTCCCGTGTCCCGGTCGCGGACGAGCACAGCTTCACATTGTCGTCGATTGATAGTTTGTCTTCATCTTCTCCTTCTCTTCTCTGTTGAAAACCACACCTATGCCAACCTGTGATGTGAACAGCTGCACTCTCTGATTGGTTCAAGGTATCGGGGGGGTCTGTGTGGAAGGAATGGTGGGAGGGGGTTGACGGTTTACTGGAGTGTGTTTCAGGAGGGGGGGTGCTCCTTCAGTTCCTTGCAGCTCCATTAAAGAGAGATGTTTCTGAAAGTCAAAGGTCAAAGGTCAAAGGTCAGGGCAGTAGTGGGGACATGATGTGTTGGCTGGGGTGTAATTAGAGCAAAGAGAGCACTCTCACTCTGAGGGATGCGTTAACCCCCCCCCCACACACCAGCACCAGCACACGCTTAACACCTGTTTTCTCACACAGGAAGATCTCAAACACAACTGGAATCTTTGCAATGATGCCCCCCGGTGGCAATTCTGTGTGACTGCGAATCCTGCAGTCTCTCTCTCTCTCTCTCTCTCTCTCTTCATACAAACACACACAACACACACGCAGCTGTGCACATCTACCTGCACAAACACACACCTACATATTATTAAAACAAAAAGAAAATGTTTTTTTTCTGCATGTTAGATTGTGATCCCACAGATGATATTGCATTAAAAAGGAAAACAGAAAAAAGTCTGTTACTTTGTTCTTACGACATACAGTAGTACTGTACACGCACACAAGACCACCGATCAGTGGCCCAGCTGGACATCCATGAAGGACACTTACATTGAACAAAGACAAAAATCACCATCGCAGGGACACAGCACAGGCTCTGGGACAGAGAGATACGCTGGTTTGTACGGGAGCGAGAGAGTGACGGGTGGGGGTGAAGTGAGAGTGAATGGGGGGCGTCGGGGTGTTGTTGAGTTGGTGGGATGTGCGTGGGGCAGGGTGGGTTCAGGGTACAGTTCGTTTTCACCAGCCAGGGACCCCCTCCTCATGGAGACCCAGCCTGAGGCCAAGGGGGTTGTGGGGGGGTTTGAGGGGGGAACAGGCTGGGCTGGGGGGGCAGGGGCAGTAGCACACAGGCCGCCAGTGGGAACTCACTTAGTGTTGTGATGTCTGGGACCCAAGTCAGAGGAACACTAAGAAAAAAGTCACTTATAAAATTATTCTGTCAATAATAATAATAATAATAATAATAATAATAATAACTAAGTGTCGTAAGGATTCAATACAAATTGGTACATCTTCCATAACTTCAATAATAATAAATAGAAGGCTATTCTGCTCGTCAGCTCTCTTACACTTTAAACAACTGAAACGAAATATTATATATATATAATTCAAGTAAATAAAAAGATGCTGCCAGGAAACACAGCAAGCTTAGTTTTCCTCCTCTGGTTTATGTACACTGTTTGTTGATATGAGTATCAGGGCTTAGGGTCAGTGTGTGTAGGTGTGTGTCAGCTTGTGTGTGTGTGTGTGTGTGTGGAGGTGGTAGGGGAAGGTGTTCCTGCCGCGCAGCTGTGCTGACGCTTGATAAAAGTCTCTGCTGCTTCCCCCCGGGCAGCCAATCAGCAGCCAGCGCGGGCAGAACAAGAGGCGACAGGGTCAGGTCAGGACGAAGACCACACCCCATTCACTGTGAGACCGGCCAGTGTGTTCGTCCCAACCCACACTGCTACCCAGCACAGGGACACACAACGCACTCCTCAGTCACACTGACACACAGAAAAATAAAGTACTTATTTTTCTTCCTTTAGTTTTTGTTATACTTTCCAATTTAATGCATTTAATTTATTTCAATTTATAGATTGATTTTGCAACCTTGTCTCAACAACCTTTCCTCCTCTCTCTCTCTCTCCTCAGTAAAATCCCTTTCGCCAAATGAATTCAATAAATTAAACAAACACCTCGGCTACTCCAGTCTGTGTTTACCCTGCCAGCACTTTAATTACCTAATTAACCCTAACACAGACCTGCAGTGCTGTAATGGAAGATAGGAGCCAAGGCTACCTACTCCCATCCAGACTAAGGGGTGCCGAGGAAGGAGGATTAATCTGAAATCTGGTTGTTTCGTATTGAAGGCTGTTTCCTAGTGTTTGTGGCTTATTGATGGATGCCGATCGATCAAACACAAGGCTATAGAAAAGCCAGGAAAGGTCTGAGATCAAGGTCTTGCTGTTTTGAGTGTATGGGCCCGATTCGTAAATCTGCAACATCAGGTCAAGGTCAGAAGCCCTTGTTTTGTTTCTTGGATTCTAGAACTCGTGCGTGCTCGCGTGAGCGGCCCATGCGAGTCAGAGCGCGTACTTGTGCGTGCGTGTGAGTGAGCACGTGCGTGCGTGTGCACGTGCGTGAGTGTGCAGGTGTGTGTTGGGGCGTGCTCATGCCTCCCCCGGGGAGCCCCTGGCTGCGTGATTTCAGATCATCTTCATGTTGAACTTGCGCGCGCCTCCCTGGCTGCCACTGGTGGTGGGACCGTCCACCTTGCGGAAGGAATACTCCACAGAGAAGTTGTTCTTGTGCTGCCCGCGGCCGCGGCTCCACACGAACAGCAGCAGGAAGCAGAACAGCACCACGCCCAGGAAGGTGATGCAGCCCATGGCGGTGGACACCAGGATGGTCTTGAGGTCCAGGGTGAACTTGAGGAAGACGCGCGTGTCGTTCAGGCTGGTCTCGTTGAAGTCGCCCATGTAGAGGGTGCGGTTGGCGTAGAGCGCAGCGTCCAGCGGCTGCCCCTTCACGGTCAGCGTGGCGAAGTAGGTGTCATTGCCGCCGGCGTTGCTGGCGATGCAGATGTAGGTCCCGCTGTCCTGCACCTGGGCGTAGCGGATCTCCAGCGTGCCGCCTGGCAGCACCGTGACGCGGCCGCCGCTCTTGGCCGTGATCTTGCGGCGCTGTGGCGAGATCCACATGATGGCGGGCAGCGGCTCCCCCTCGGCGCGGCACAAGAAGGACACAGCCTGACCCTCACGTGCCGTCACGTGCTGCAGCTTGCGGTCGCGGATCTTGGGCTTCTGGCAGGTGAAGTAGTCGAACAGCGCCGAGTCCGTGAAGGTGCTGAGTGCATTGCCCTGCACCTCCGCGGGCCCGGCACACACCGGCGTCCTGCCGTCAAAGTTGAGGGTCTTGCGTCTCTGCAGGATCCACAGCAGACGGCAGTCACAGGACAGTGGGTTGTTGTCGACCCGCAGCGTCTCCAGGCTGTTGACGGAGTGGAAGGAGCTCTCCTCCAGAGTGACCAGGTAGTTGTTGGACAGGTTGAGGACGCGGATCTGCCGCAGCCCCCCCAGTGCGTGCGGCTCCACTGACACCAGGCTGGTGCTCACCAGGTGCAGCTCCTTCAGCCGCACCAGCTCCCGGAAGGCCCAGGGCTCCAGCACGCTGATGGGGTTGTAGGACAGGTTGAGGCAGGTGAGGTGCGCCAGGTTGCGGAAGGAGGCGGAGGGGACGGAGGTGATGTTGGTGTTGGTGATGGACAGCCAGGACAGGTTGAGGCCCTGGAAGCTGAGGGGGGAGATGTACTCCAGCAGGGGCCAGCTGTCGATCTCCAGCCCCCGCAGCCCCGACAGCTTGCGGAAGTTCTGGTCCTCCAACGCGGCGATGCCCAGGTGCCGTAGCCGCAGGGTGACCAGGCTGCGCAGGTAGGACAGTGACTGGCCAGAGATGGCGGTCAGGTTGCACCTCTCGATGGTCAGCTCTTCCAGCCCCAACAGCCCGCTGAAAGCCTTGTGGGAGATGTAGACCAAGTCATTGTCACCCACCTCCAGGCTGCGCAGGCTCCGCAGGTCCTGGAAGGTGTAGTCCAGCAGGATGACGATCTTGTTCTCGCTGAGGTCCAGTGTGGTGAGGTTAGAGAGCCGCGAGAAGGCGCCCGTGGGAACGAGCTTCAGCTGGTTGCCGCGGAGGCGCAGCACACGCAGGCTCAGCAGGTTTCCGAAGGCCCCGGGCTCCAGCACCGAGATTATGTTCTCGCTCAGGTCTACCTCCTCCAGCCGCGGGTACGGGGACAGGTCGCCGGTTGCCACGCAACGCAGCCGGTTCCGGCTCAGGTCCAGCAGCCGGGTCTCCGTGGGGATGCCCTCGGGGATGGCGCTGAACCGCTTGCGGTGGCACACCACGGACTTGAGCTGCGGAGCACAGTCGCAGCGCGGGGGGCAGCCCTGGCACAGCGAGGCCACCACTGCCATCAGCAGCAGGCACAGGCCCAGCCACCAGGGGCCCACCTGGCGTGCCATCCTGCCTGCTGGATCACTGCGCCAGACACCTGCAGAGGGAGATAGGGAGACAGAGAGAGAAAAAAAGGAGAGGAGAGAAAGGGAATATGGTTGAAAGAGAGTAAGGGAGAGATGGGGAGAGAGGGGGAAGGATAGGAAGGGAGAGATAGAGAACAAGAAAAGGCAGAGCAAGAGGAGAAATGGGGTGAGAGAGAAGAGAGAAGAAGGGATGAGATAATGTGAAAGGAAGGGTAGGGGCCAAGAGAGTGTTTGAGAAGGGAAAAGGGAAGAGAAAAACAGAGGGAGAAGGAGAGGAGGAGAGAGACAAGGGGAACACAGTCAGTTCTCATTCCATTACTCCTTGACACTGATTCACTGGGATCTCTGAAGAAACGGCTTAATGAGCTGGCTGGATCAATACAACACTAATAAGTGATTTCTTTAGTGCAGCCAGCGGGGCCAGCCTTCTCACAAACCTCATTTCTCCCTTTTGATTTATCCACCACAAAAAAAAAACAGGACACACAGTGCTGTGGAAAACAACTAAAATGCCTCCTAATCCCTCCCTCGAAATATCCCCCTGAAAAAAAGGCACAGCTTGTCAAAAACCTGCAGCCAGGAAGCAGCACGCCATGGGGCTCGGACAGCTTTTCATCGCTCGGACGTTCATGTCTGAGCCGCCCAGCTCATCGCTGTAATGCGAAGGAGGCCTGTGAATGGGCACAGCAAGATAACTGCCACTCGCATCTCCACTCTCCAGCAGGCTGACAAATGTCAAGCGACAATGCCGAGCGGCCTCTCTCTCTCCCCCTCGCTCTCGCTCTCTCCCAGCTGTACTGTCTCTGTGCGCCAGCAGACCCTCTGAAGTGAAGCACAGGCTCAGCAGCCCTGCCTGGCACAGCCCCAAGGCCACAGGGTCGGCGCATTCTGCTGCAGAAACCACGAAGCAGATGTTGTTCTTCCATGTTTTAGATTCTGAGACATATTCTTTTAATCTGTCCGTCGTCACCGTGAGAGTTCTTATTTTTTTTCGTTTTTAATTTATTTTGGGGGCGGCGAATGAAAAGAGGCAGCGCTGCCACACAGCACCTTCTGCCACTGTCAACTGGGTATGGAGCATCCATCCTTCCGGCTCGCTGTGGAAATGTTTAATTAATTGCTCATTAAGTCACCCAAGAAGAACTGAGATGCTGGCAGTTCCCTGGACAGCAGCGAGAGGCCGGGTGTTCATCTAACCCCGCCGTGTACACGACATTATTCCCTGACATTCATCCGTTACTGTTGCATCCTTTAACTGGGAGCCAATGCGTGACTTGCTACCTGCACCCCCAACACTCAGTTGATTTTCTTTTTAACCTAACCGTTATTTAAATTTTTCTGTAAGATAAAGTGCACCTGCAGGCTTGAGCCGAGCCGGAAAACAGATGTTGGCACAGAGCTGGGCTGAAGGATAGCCACAGAATACCAGCGCTGTATCTGAAGGTTGAGCCCTTGGCGGACTTGGACCAGAGCACCTCTGGCGCCTGGCCCGGTGACTCATCCCAGCCTGGAAAGCACTCCTGCTAAGCTAGTCGTTCGAGACTCTGAATCTGCTGGGCGCTGGCGGGAGCGTGTGGGGGCAGCCGCCTCGTGCCCCAGCCGGGCACTTCTAGTAATGGAGGCAATTGAGTATCAGATTTTCATTCTTTTTGGTTTTGTTCTTAGAAAAGGCTCTCTTGACTTGGCAAAATGGCAAAATAGCTTTTGTATACCATCGCTCTCTATCTCACACACATACACACACACTTCCAGTCCCTCTGTGGGGTTGCATCTTCTGTCTGATTCAAGCACTGCCTTCTTACTGAGGAGGCAGAGAGCGTGGGAAGAAAGGGAGGAAGGTGGAGCGAGGGTGTGCGAGTGTAACCTTACGTGCACTTGCACTGTGCCCGCTGTAATGCCACTTCTGACGGCATGCCGTCTCCGTGCCAACGCTCTGGTTGGCGTGAAGAGATCCTTCCTGACAGGATGTAAATGCCAGCCAGGCAGTCTTCTGTGGCCGAGCGGAGAGGCAGAGAGCCTGACAGCCTGGACTCGCTCTCCTCCATCCTGCCCTGGCAACAGAGGCTCCCATAACCCTCTCCCTTCGGTCTCTGGCAGCATCAGTTCGGCTGCGCTGGAGAAATTCCAACCCCATCTGCGTTTCCCTGCCAGTGTTTTGACCCGACTGGCGGCCCTCTTGGCCACGGACGCTTTTCTGACCGCTGGTGTCACCTAACCTGCGTGACCTTGACATGTTTATTCACTGACTGATTGATCAATTGGCCCAACCCACTGGCCTGACTCTCTCACTTAGGTTCATGTCGTTGGCGGCCCGCCCACTCGTCGATTGGGCTTTGAAGGGCAGCCATGAAAAGCTGTGTCCTGCACAAGTCAGCTTGACCGTGCAGGGGCCCTAGACACTGTCCCTGCCGCTCGGACGCTGTTTCTGTCATTCGTCACCCTCCCCAGTACCCTCCTGATCCTGTTGTCTGCACTGCTTATGTAACAGAGCAACCATTATACAATCCCTGCCAGCCCAGTCCACTGTGGAAAAGCACTTCTCTGTCCTCAGCTGTCCTCGCCCTGAGAGTGTTTCCTCTCGGTGGGGCTCTAAGACCTGACCGCTGTCCAGACCCGCGGGAGAGAGGCTCAGAGGCTTACAGAGAAGACGTGTGCTTGCTTGGCTCGTGCCGTCCTCCGGAGCCTGGGGGCCAAGAGCAGATGGGACGGCCGCTCGTAGCACGCAACGCTGGTGATGCCTACGCTGACCTTTATTCAGGCGTATCTTGCAAAAACAACCACCATAACACAATAACACAATAATAACAGCGACTACAACAACAGTACTGGGCTGCGTAACTCACAGGGCTCCAGAACCGGTCCTGAGGAGCCAGCATTTGGTTTTGGCTGCAGACTGGGAGCAAAACTGTGGCTCTTTTGTTTTCTTTTTTTTGTCTCTAAATGTCATGTGACTGGGACAGTGCCCAGCTGTTCAGCCCTGACCACTTGAATTGCACGGAGACAGGTGGCTGGGGCGACACACTGCACCTGGGCAGCATTGATCAGGGGACTGGAAGTAAGGATGAGAGTTTTCCTTGGGTCTCTCCAGCATGGCAGCGCCTGTTCGTGGCCAGTCTGGTTTCTGTCAGCCTGTCTCCGTTGTCGTTACCAGGGGGTGGTAAATAATTTAGAGCCCTTAACCAGCTCCAGAAACAGTTGTGCGCGGTACTGCTGTCTTCATATCCCCAATACATATGTATGGCAGGATGTCTCCCTGCGACCTGGGACAGCCCTCAAACAAAACCAGCATTCGGGTGGACAGCGTTGGTGGTGTCTCTGTCCAGTTGTGCTCCCTTTGGGGGCCAATTACAGTGCCATTATCCTAAACCGCCCTGGTATTGATCAAAAAGGGAAACGCACTCATATCCACGATTTGAATAGGTGCCAGGTAAAAACACTAAACAAAATCAAAACAAAAAACAAAGCCTGGAACACTACACTTTACGGTCCAAGAAACCAGAGACACATCAACCGATCCCTACTAAAATCAGGGGTGGGATTCCTGCCGCCACCCTCGCCTTCACTCCTGGCATTCTGGGATGTGGAAGAGCAGCTGGGGAAACAGCCCTTGGATCTGCCCTTTTGTGTGCATTTTTTTTTTCTTTCATCCCCAGCCGCATATTCCCTCCTGATCCCCACCTGGGCAGTCTTGACATTTGCAGGATTGCGTCCTCTCTGCCAATGTAGGTGTCCTTGCCTCCGGTGGCGGTCCTCAGCAGCGCTTTGCAACAGTGATTCATGCCGCTGCATTAGAGCGACCAGCACGAGCGGGCGCCGCAGAGCGGGAGAGCAAGGACCCAGAAACGCCCAGAAGATTAATCATCACGCTCTGGTGCCAAGCTGGGGCACGCTTGCCTCTCGCACATTATGGGACTGATGTGCCTCCTGAGAAATGCCCTCCCGCTCTCTCTCTTTCAGTTTTCCTCAGCTCTGACCACTAACCCCCACTCCCTCCCTCCCTCCATCGGCTCAGTGCAGCATTGGCCTTGCCCTGCTGTTGGTAGCACTTGACTGTGCTAACCGCTCTGCCCTCTTGACTCACAGCGATTGTCCGTCCTGCCAGCCTGCCCTCCCCCATCTCCCTCTCCGCTACCCAGAGGGGGGTTACAGCCGGTTGATTCCAGTCGAACGCAGTGCGTTCGGCTCATTTAAAACCATAAAAGGCTCAATTTGAAGGATGCTGTGGATGTAGCTGGCGAGCAGTCAGGCGTTGGTGGACTCAAGAAGCCGGCTCTGGGAGACTGTTTATTCTGCAGCTCAACGGGGGGAGTCGCTATGTCCCTGCCACTGCCCCCCCCCAAACCTGCTTACTTTTACACACTATTCCTTATGCCCACGACTCCTAACCTAAACTGAAACTGCCATTTCAATTACAAACTGTCAATGATATTTAACTGTATTATTATTATTATTATTACCATTATTATTATTATTATTATTTATTATATAATACTACTAATCATAATCATAATAATAACATTGTACAAACTGATTAAATACCTAGTCTACTACAGCTACTAATCTATTTATTGTTATACACTATTTCTGATGCCTGTTCTTTTTCTTTAAATCCTATTTTTGATATTATTATTATTATTATTATTATGATGATGTTGAATGAGCTTCACATTGAGACTTGGACAGCATGATTTTCCAGTGAAGCAGTCTGTGAACTGGGTGCAGGAATGATTTCAGTGCACACACACACACACACACACACACACACACACACACACACACACACACACACACACACACACACACAGAGGATTCACAAGTCAAACAGCTGTGTCCCAGCTCCCCTGTAGTAAACAATGATAATCCCTGCAGTGGTTAATTTGACCTCTGTGTTAGTGACTGCTCGTAACCGTAGACAGACGGCAGATTACCGCGATCTGCGTGCCGACCAGTGTGTGAGATGTGTCACAGTGCTGTCTTCTGTTGTGTAATCTGCTCTATTACATGCATGTTCCCTGTGACTGGCTCTGTTATACGATCAATGGCCACATCTTAAACCTGGGCGTTTGTAGAGAACGAATTTAAATCTATTCGCCCCTTAGGTTTTTAATTCTCGTATTTCTTTGTAAATGGGAAAGGTCACGAGGAAGAGGTGTAGATGTTGAGAAAGCGAATTACAATACATGTATTTATATATAAAGAAAGATATAAATATATAAATAAAAACATAAATAAAGACATAAAACTGCATTCCTCAAAATTCAGGTTGCCAAATCTGCTTGAAATTAATGGATGTAAGTACAAAAATCACAATAAAAATGGAAAATTAGAAAATATGAGCAAGCTACATTTTAATCAGAGATATGGGTGAAGGTAGGACTGGTCTAACAGTTACATTGAAGTTGTTTTGAGGGCATAATTATGAGTAATTTAGCTAGATCATGCACTGAGAGTAAATATAGCAATGGAATTTGGGTTACAGTCTGGTCTGATTTAGAATATTTTGAGCTTCAGCAGTCTTTATTTAGAGCGGTCAAGGACTTAAATTTACACTATTGAGAACATGACTGTTATATGTTTTTAAATTACATTTTCCTCACGTGACACTTTTTTCAAATGCCTGCCCATGCCTGACGGCACATCTGAGAGACACAGAACGGCACTGAGTACAGAGATTCGAGGTAGAGGGGTAGGGAGAGACAGACAGTGACTTGGGGAAAGTGGGAGACATGGGGGAGAGGGAATGAGAGGGTGGAGAGTGAGACAGGGAGAGAGAGAGGGAGAGGGAGAGTGCTGTAATGACATTCCCTGACTCTCTCTGCTTCGTTTCTCTCAGGTGTTACTCATCCGTATCCAGACAATGGGTTCGCTAGTACATCGGTTTTTTAAATTGCTGTTATTGTTTGTCTTCATTGTAGTGCAGATGCACAAAGAGGAATGGAGAAAAATAATTGGCATGACTTCATGTACGCACACAAAGGCCTCGCAGTTTCTTTCACAGGAAAAATAAATTAGAGCGATTATAAAATGAAACTTCAAAAAGTGGGGAAAAACTAAGACAAATAGAGAGAGCGAAAGATCCGTGTGTGTGTGTGAGTGTGTGAGTGTGTGTGCGTGTGTAGACTAGGATTTGGGAAAGAGTCACAGTTGGGGGAACAGAAACAAAATAAATCTGAAGATGTATATATAAAAAAAAAAAGTCTATTTTGTTGTGATGAGAGCCGGAAAATGAAAATTACAAATGCCGCAAAAAGATCTCTGTCCACCCCGCTCACGCGCACACACAATCAAAACACGCAAGACGCTGGCCAGGAGGCCCATCGAACCACACCAGGACACTGCAAGAGGCCAGCCAGACTCCAATCACCTATTTATTTATTCCTTTAACTTTCAGTTGATTTGATTTTTCTTGTTTTTTCCTTATTTCCTTAAATTTGCTTAAGTTTGTGTGATAAAACAAAAAAAAACATCTAATTAGTAATCGGAAGTAAAACAAGCTCTAAATCTGGTCCAATGACTGACCAATGTTCTCTTCATCTCTTTTCTTTTCATTTTTTGGCAGACTGTCATTCTTAATCTCCTAAAACAAGATTAATTTCCTCACCCAGGCTGAAAGGGACGTTTCTCCAGGGCAGGGCCATGTGTGTGCGCATGAGAGAGAGAGAGAGAGAGAGAGAGAGCGAGGCAGTGCCCCCACCCTGGCAGTCGGGGGGCGCTGCAGAGCAGTGGCGGGGACAGAGGAAATGAACAGGCAGTCAAGCGCACTGCTATCTGTCACTGCGCTTCAGCAGCCACTATGTGAACGGGACGCAGCCAGAAAGCCAGCAGCGCAAAAACAGACATCAGGTAGCGCTGCGAGGCAGGAGCTAATTCTAGGCACAATATGGAGAGAGAGAGAGAGAGAGAGAGAGAGAGAGAGAGAGAGAGAGAGAGAGAGAGAGAGAGACAGGACAGTGTGAAGAAGAATGAAATGGCTGATTGTGCAGTAGCTGTAGGCTCTCAGGTGTAGGTGGCATGTTTCCTGCCAGAAGCTATGAGAGACGCCACTTTTGTGAAAAGACCCGGGGAACACGGCCCCAGGTGGAATGAGGTGGGCACCTTTATTTTACGAGCCAGATACGTGCCCTTTCAGCCCCCGGCTGCCACCAGGGTGCGTAGAGGAGAGCGCTGAGAGACGTATTTGCCGGAGAAAATCTGCAACACATTAAACTGCCAAGCCAGACTGCCCCCACGCGCTGGATCTACTGTCCCTCAGTTAATTTATACATGTATAGATATAAAGTATATTTATATATAAATATATTAAGATTGCCTGTTGCTTGCGCTGGCGTGTAAACTGAGCCGTTGTGGCGTTCCATTCTAATGAAGCCGAACACGACGCTATTATTTACAATCAGCTGTTTGGCTCCCTTGCTCTGAGAGCATCTGATGACAATAGCCCCGAACAATAGGGTCTCCAAATCAGGCCCTAATGAGATAATTACGCCTTTCCCCTCATAGGTGGACCCGGACTGTATATGCATTTGTGGCCCCAGCCCTCTCACACAGCACCTGTAATTGTGGCTGACCCAGTGGCACAGAGGCAGGTTCCGAGGCAGGTTCCCAGGCAGGCCGGCATCACTTGGGCACATTATTTCAGAACGCAACAAAAGCCGTGGCTTGAGTTACAGCACACAAAAACCCGGGGGTCATGCGATCGTCCCATTAATGAATACAGCCGTGTTGTGAGGGGGTGTATGTAACTGTATAGACACACAGACACACACAGACACACACACACACCCTGCCCTGGCTAACAAGCTCCCAGATGTCTTCACAGTAAATTATACGAAAAACAATTTTTAACAGTAGAAAGTGTGCTGCTGTCTTTTCTACTGGGAGAAATAATCTGAGAATTTGCTGCTGGTCCATAATTTAAGATTATGATTATCATTATTACTATTATCATTATTATTATCATCATCATTATTTGATTATTCTGTTTTTGTTGTTGTTCTTTTTCCTAATCCGTCCTCTGCTCTGCCTGCCCTCTCTCCTCTTTTGTCCGCGAGTTGTAATCTCGATGCTGATGAAACCCGAGAGGATTAGGGGCACTTCGCAGACTCGCGCTTACTGCAGAACGAAAGTGCACAGCAAATGTGCAGCAACAACAGAAAATACACACAGCTGAAACGCAAGAGACAGAAGGCAGGATGAGGGGAGAGAATGGAGGGTTCAGGTTTGTGGTTGACAGGAGGGCAGAACGACGACACTCAATATGGTTCTGGTATATGATTTCACCGGGGCAATGACGATATTCGTACAGCCAAGATTACTGCCTATCCCCCTGTAACCCAGCCAGAGCAATTTTCTCACTTTAATGCTTTCAAATAATCTCCAGGAGGTAATTAACGTACTCGGCTTAAGAGGCGGTGTGGCACGAAGCATTTCTGGTGTGGCAACGCACCGTGCGGCTCAGCCCGGTAAAATCCAGTGCAGAGAGGTACAGTACACTCAAAGTCTGGTACAATCAACAGAGTAAGAAAAATACAGAAAAGTAAGCTATACAGCGAAGAAGTTTTGTTTTAAACAGAAAAATCTTACTACAGCTGCAGGGACTCAGATAAAAGCCAATTAGCGGAAAATGGGCACAGATTTTAATTAGCCACACCTGAACTAATTACGCCTCTATCCCAGAAAGCACTGGCCTGGTTTTCCATGCACAGCCCCCGCGGGAAACGGGAGAGTGAGTGACGTCTCCCTTGAGACCCCCGAGCCACACAGGCTGTCCGATTAGACCCACCGTGGAGAATAGTTTTAATACACTTTTAATTTTTTTTTAATCACAAGTATTAAAATTTTGAATGTTTTTATCTGTAAAATGTAAAATACTTTCACCTAATAAACACTCTGTAATAAGAGGACTTTGTTTTCTCTGTGTGGGGGCAGCTACATCTCTCTCTCTCTCAAGACACACCAATCAGCCATAATATTATGACCACCTGCCTAATATTGTGTAGGTCCCAAAACAGCCCTGACCCGTCGAGGCATGGACTCCACTAGACCTCTGAAGGTGTGCTGTGGTATCTGGCACCAAGACGTTAGCAGCAGATCCTTTAAGTCCTGTAAGTTGCGAGGTGGGGCCTCCATGGATCGGACTTGTTAGTCCAGCACATCCCACAGATGCTCGATTGGATTGAGATCTGGGGAATTTGGAGGCCAAGTCAACACCTTGAACTCGTGATTCATCAGACCAGGCCACCTTCTTCCATTGCTCCGTGGTCCAGTTCTGATGCTCACGTGCCCATTGTAGGTGCTTTCGGCAGTGGACAGGGGTCAGCATGGGCACCCTGACTGGTCTGTGGCTACGCAGCCCCATACGCAACAAACTGCGATGCACTGTGTGTTCTGACACTTTCTATCAGAACCAGCATTAACTTTCTCAGCAATTTGAGCTACAGTAGCTCGTCTGTTGGATCGGACCACACGGGCCAGCCTTCGCTCCCCACGTGCATCAATGAGCCTTGGCCGCCCATGCCCCTGTCGCCGGTTCACCGCTTTTCCTTCCTTGGACCACTTTTGATAGGTACTGACCACTGCAGACCGGGAACACCCCACAAGAGCTGCAGTTTTGGAGATGCTCTGACCCAGTCGTCTAGCCATCACAATGTGGCCCTTGTCAAAGTCGCTCAGATCCTTACGCTGCCCATTTTTCCTGCTTCTAACACATCAACTTTGAGGAGAAAATGTTCACTTGCTGCCTAATATATCCCACCCACTGACAGGTGCGAAGATAACGAGATTATCAGTGTTATTCACTTCACCTGTCACTGGTCATAATGTTATGGCTGTATATATATATAAACACATACACAGTAGGCAAAATCATCTTTTTCATTCAGTGCCTCAGCCCAGCAGCACCGCCTCACTCATGAGAGGACATTAAGGCAGGGCAGTTTGAGGAACAGGGCAGCCGCGTCGCTCAGGAGCGCTGCAGAGAGAGACGGGCACTCGGCTCGCCAGGCTGCCCTGTTGCAGGCGCAGGGATGAGCAGGGGAGGGCTGAGGGAACTATCTTGGGTTCGGCTCCTGCTCTTGGCTGTTCAGGAGTCAGGAGAGCCGGCAGCAAAAGCACTCAATCAACTAGAATATTTCTGTAATGTCTTCTCACTAGGATTCCTGTGCTGTGCTGCTGGGGAGCAGCTGTGGGACTGTGTGTGTGTGTGTGTGTGTGCGTGTTTGTCTGTGTGTGTGAGGGGGGGGACTGTGTGTGTTTTGGGTATTTTAAGAATAAGCTTCTTTGTTTTGCACTACAGTGGACTTATTATTACTAAAGTATTGTAACAGTTTTTTTTCCACTCTTCCAGTGTTTTTCACTGGGTGACCCTGTAATATATTCTCACTCTCTCACACACTCTCACACACACACACACACACACACACACACACACTCTATTCCACAGGGACTCTGCTGGGTGCCAGATAAGACCTCAACAGCAGGAGCAGGCGGCCCCTGGCTCGAGTCAGCAGACGAATGAGACGCGTCGGGGGTTAATCAGACATGCCGCGCGTCCTCCAAGGGCTCAGGTGTGACTAATGAAGCTTACAGCCGAATCCTAGAACAGGCTTAAACTTCCCTCTCTCTCTCCTGCTCCCTGTGCCCGCCACCTCCCCCCCCGTCTCTCTCTCTCTCTCTCTCTCTCTCTATCCATGCAGAGTCTTATCCTTTGACTTGATATCTCAAGCTTCTTTTCAATTCTAAAAACAGCTCAGTCTCGCAGCATGGAAGTCAGTGAATCAGTCAGTCAGTGTGTCAGTCAGCCAGTCAGTGTGTCAGTCAGTCAGTCAGTCAGTCAGTGTGTCAGTCAGTCAGTACATGCAGAAGTGGCTCAACAGCGAGTCTGAAGTGTTACTCTTCTCTTCTGCTCTCAATCCCATGTGAAGTGAACCGGAGCCCGTGGCTGTTTTGCAGAGCCGTGTCACTTGGCTGTCATCCAGCGAGTTACATCTGGTTTGTAGATAACGCTGTGAAAGAACCATTAACTTGTTTATTGTAGTAAGCCAGCGGTGTTTATCCGGGATTGCGCTAGCCGGGACACAATTAAGCCGAGAAGCAGACGGTAATTTAGATTGGTAAAGAAATGACAGAGGAATACAAACACGGGCCCAAGTGCTCAAACAGAAATAGCACCCCTCCAAAAAAAAAGAAAAAGAGAGAGAGAGAGAGAGAGAGAGAGAGAGAGAGAGAGAGAGAAATAAAATTGCACGTAATTAATTTGCAGACATTATTCCAATCGCATTACGCTTTGATGCAAATTCTGCCGAGACACAAGTGCTGACAAAAGTGCGTTAACTCGTTTGCTCCTGGCACTCTCTCTACAATAACACAATTTTTTTAAATGCAAGAGACAAGACAGCTTCCCCCCCGTCTGAGTAAGTCTCTCAGGCCTCTCCGGGACTGAGGGCTTTACGAATCGAAGAAGACTGAACTGGAGCAACACAGAGCTCAACAGCAAGGAGAGGAGTCAGGTCAGGAGCGAGAGGAAGCCGCTGTATGTGGCCAGAGGCTCCTGATGCGTCTCGATAGCGTTCACTGCCTGAGCATCATCTGCCAGGTTACATCTGCTGTGCTGCTTTTAGGGACAAAAGCCTGAATTGCCTGTTGATGCTGATGTTGGATGTTGTGCCAGTGACACTTTGCTGTAGAAGACAGCTGCACGACTTCATCGTCTTATTATTATTATTGTTAATGTTATTGTGTTCTTTTTTGTTTATTACTCAACTGCATTCCAGCCCCAATGTCCCCATCAACCTCCATGTTCGCATACCCCCCGTCCGACCGTCCCCTCTGTGAGACGCACTTCACTTCAAAGGGGAGGCAGAAACCAGGCTAGAGCCAGAGAGGAAGAGAGAGAGAGAGAGAAGGGAAGAGAAGAGCGAGGATGTGTGTGTGTGTGTGAGACAGAGAGAGAGAGATGAATGGGTAATAAAGACAGAGTGTGAAAGTGAGATCAGATTAAAAGCTAGAGAGAGGCAGAGAGGGAGAAAAAAGGATTAGCGGTGACAGATGAAGAATGAATGAGAGAGACAGAGAGAGAGAGAGAGAGAGAGAGAGAGAGGGGGAATCTGAGAGAGGGAGGGAGAAACCGAGTTTGAGGAGAAGAGAGGGAGGAGAAAGATTGAGAGGGAGGGAGGGTACTGAGGCTTAGAAGGGAAGGAGCCAGAAAACAGAGGGATGGGAGAGAGGGATAAACATGGAGGAAAAGGAAAACAAACAAATGATAATCACTAAAGAAAAAAAACACGGAGATGGAAAAAATGAAACAGCGGGAAGGAGAAATTACACAAAATGGATGGATGGAGGAAGGGGAGAGGGAGAGGGGTGGAAACAAAATGAACACACAGACAGAGAGAGGGTGGAGCTGGTGGGGCGAAGGAACAATAAGAGTGGGAGATCGGAGGGGGGAAGAGAAATATAATCAATGATGGAGAAATAGGGAACGACACGAGAGAGAGAGAGAGAGAGAGAGAGAGAGATAGGAAATGGGATAGCAAAGCCTGACACACCTTCATACTCAGACCCCTGGTGTATGTGTGTGTGTGCAGTATATAAATATCCCAGATATGTGGAAAGTGTTAACCTATTCGGGGTGAACTGTGAGCCAATGATAGGCAGCGCTGGGGCACAGAAAACAATTGCACAGCGCTGTGAGAACGAGAGGAGAGGAGGAGAGGCACGGGGGGGAGGAGAGGGGAGGGGAGAGCAGGTATGTGTAGCGAGGGAGAGGAGGAAAGAAAAAGAGAGGGAGAGCAATGTGTCTTTGTATCTTCTTGTCTGCGCTGTTGTTCAGAGATCACGTTTAGTATCCCTAGCTGAGAGAGAAAGACGCCAAGCCATGGAGAGAGAGACAGAGAGGGAGAGAGCGAGGGAGAGAGAGAAAGAGAGAAAGAGAGAGCCCGCAGGCTGAAAACCCATACAGAGCGAACAGCTGGGCCGCACTTTATACACACTGACTGGCTCTGGATGCGGAGCGCCGGGCTTCCGTGCTAATAAACAGCATGCAGAGATACACACTGCCCCCCCCCCCCCCGCCTCCCCACAAGCCTACGAATAAACTGCGGGGAATAATAAAATATAATTTCCAGCTCTTCTATCTTGTTTAACGGAAGAACTCAGATAAGTGTATAAGGTGTTCCTTTCCTGATGGGATTCAGACATCACTTCTTTCGGAATTGTTGCCCCTTGTTGTAAAGTGTGACCACTTTAAATTGTGTGTGTGTGTATATATATATGAGGACACATACAAAGCAAAATGACCTAAAGCAGACAGAAAGCACAGAAGAGGAGCCAACTGTTGTTGTAAAAGCAGTGTTTTGTTTTTTCCCCAGAACTGCCGCTACAGGAAAGCACTCGAGAGCTGAGTACGCACTGACCGCTCTTGTTTATTTATCTGGTATTCATTTAACGATTAAACGCTTCCGATGTACAGCTCACTTGAGCCGGGGCTTTAATTAACGATTTGGAGAAGCGTAACAGACATGAGAAATAAATGAATATCCGTCAGCCTTTAACACAGTGTTAATACTGCTGCATGGCCAGTGACCCCTGGGCTACTGGAGATCTGCAAACGATGTCATCTTTTGTCTCGAAACATCCAGTGCACACTCAACACACACACACACACACACACAGGCTCAGAGCTCATATATATTCCACACCATGCCATGAATCACAACTGCTTAAGATGCTCAAACTGCAATATTTCCTAAGGAAGAGAAAAAAAAAAAAAAAAAAGGAGAATGTATTCTCAATGACAAAAAAAACCTTCCCTGTCTGATCTATCCTTCGTAGAAAGAGAGGGATGGAGCAGAGGGGGTAGGGACAGAAAGGAGAATAAAGAATATAAAATTGAACAGCAAATGGGGTGAAACATGGAAAATTCTCCATTTTCAAAATAACTATTTCTAAGAATGCTGCATAATTTATACCAAACAGAGGATATTTGCTGCTATTGGACAAGGAAACAAGTCTCTGCAGTCGGGTGCGATTCCTGTAAGAAATTCATAATGCGTTCTGGAATCAGCAGCTGTACACTGTACACACAGAGAGAGAGAGAGAGAGAGAGAGAGAGAGAGAGAGAGAGAGAGAGAGAGAGAGAGAGAGAGAGAGGTCAGACAGACAGAGAAGGAGAGAGAATCGGTGAATCCTGAAAGACAAATGGAAAGATAGTCAGACAGACTATCAGATGGATAGAAGGATGGCTGGCATTACAAGAGTCCCTTTAAAAAAGTTTGAAGCCCCGTGTTCACACCGAGAGCAGCCAGAGAGCTGTGTTTAATCGGGCTCCACACACTGCAGGGGCCCCAGGCCGCATTGAGGGCCACACACACATGCACAAAAATGACATTTCTTCATTGCCCACTCCAGAAGCCAGGGCAGTGTGGTGACTGCAGTGGGGCCACATACACTGCAATGACACTCCAGAAACCCACTGGCTTTGGATGTGTTGCCCCCTGCTGCTGGGGCACTTCCAGAGGTAACAGGAGCCACAGAGCGTGCGGGCCCCGTCCCTCTCTGAGCCAATCACAACCCCGCCATCCTGTCATCCAATGAGCAGGAGCCAATTCTCCAGATAAACCTGCCCGACATACACTCCCCTCCGCTAATCCCCGGCGGCGCATTCAGCTCACAGCCGGAGCCCGGGCATCGACACTGGCGCTGGAGGCTCTGCCGCTGCTTTGCTCGTGCCCCCTCTCCTGCTCTTCCTTATCCTCGTCTCTCCAATCATTACAGACCCAGCAGGGGAGTTAACTGCCCGACCCCGATGGCTCCACAAGGGCCGCGCCAGCTCCTCCGATCATTTTCAGCTCTCCAGCGCTGTGCCGTGGCTGCGAGGGAGCCCAGCGCAGCTCCTGAGCTGAGGGGACCGCGGTTGCTCAGAATACAGAGCAGGCCGTCGTCCCGAGTGCCAGTATCGATTGTTTCTTTTCTCGTCTGGCTTTGTCTTTATTTCATTGCTGTTGTTGTTGCTGGTGGTGTTTTGTAGTTTTGCTTTTGAAAGTGCAAGGAAAGCAAATCCACTGGAGGCTTAAAGCGAAACATCCAAACGCACATCTTTGTGGTGGTTGTTCACTTTGTTTTTGTTCGATCTTTCTCAGGCAGGAGATGAAAAGATTAGCAGGTTACGCTTCAAATCGCCTCGAGTTTGAACTACCAAAAAATAAATACATCACATCAAATCAGCCTGCCTCGTTTTAAGTTCTTCACATTGTCCTGCCCAGCAGCAGACCTGATACAGCAGCCCTGGGATACAGGCCCGAACTAGGATGCCAAGCCAGCTGTCAATAATGGAACCAGGAAAGGAGAGTGGGGAGAAAGAGGAGGCTAATCTCTCACCCTGGGACTGAAGGGGTTAATTTGGCAGCACAGCTCTCTGCCCCCTCGGCTGCAGCCCAAGCAGATGGTGCCACTCTCTGAGACTGGAGGTGTCCTGCCAGCGCAAGATACCCTGTGTGCTGCTCTGAATCGCTCAACAACGCAGTCCCTGTCAGGACCGCGCCAGTTTCCCTAAAAAGCGTCATGTGCCCACAAGCCTTCGAGGGCCAGTGGTTGTTTTTTAAATAAAGGAAACGCACATGCAAAGCCTTTTAGCCATTCAAATACATATAATTGAATGTGAACTGATGCTCTGAATGCAGATTTGTTTTGGATGGCACAGCTCGTCGGAGAGAGAGATCGCTGCCTCTCCTGCAGGAAGTAAACAAAGCCGCCCACCTTGTGTGGAGCTCTGCCAAGGTTCTGTACGGGCCTGGGACCATCTCCACCGGGCCAGTGATAAAGCAGCAGGTATGACACCCCCGATCCCCCTAGAGTGCTCTCTCCAGCCCTCCAGCAAACAGCGGTCAGTCTGCACTTTCTCACCGAAACATCTGCCAGCTTTTCATGAGCTTCAATGCAATTGCAACTAATAAAACATAAAAAAATAAAATAAAATAAAAACCAGACACACAACAGAATTCACTTAATGGCTGGCAGACCCGAGGTGACAGTGGCTGTGGCGCGCATGACCCCACAGAGAATGACCTCCCCTCTCTATACTCTCCCCGGTCCCCTCCTCTCCCCTCCCCACAACGTGACTCCCTTCATCACAGCAGCATAAAGCAGCTAAGCTCCGGCACTTAGGAGAAGAGATTAAGGTTTGACATTAAAACAAAGCCACAATTTATCACTGCCAGTTTTCAATCTACTGTATTATACACCCCTCCCAGCCCAAAACAAGAAACCTCACGATCAACAAAAGCATCACCGTGTCCGGGACGAAAATACACCACGACAAAATGTATACATCTGTCCACTTCTGACACAAGGCTCTGAGGAACACAGTGCTGGTCTGCACTGAATTGGCCAGTTCCCCACAGACTTGACCCCTGAACGACACTGGGTCACACGCTGGCACTGGCAGCTGTACATAGTGGTCTCCCTCCTTTTCTCAGTCTCTTTTACTTATGCTCTAAAGGGGGAAAATCATCATAAACCCAGCTCAGGAATCACGGGCGCTGTGTGGTGGGCAGAGCAGCCTGCCACCTTGTCAGCATGAGCTGTAGACAGACCCTGTTGGATCTATTCAACAGCAGAAAATAAAAATCCATTAGAAAGAAAGAGAGAGAGAGAGAGAGAGAGAGAGAGAGAGAGAGAGAGAGATAGAGAGAGAGAGAGAAGAAACACATTAGACTTTGAAGGGTGTTATCAAGTCGGAAAACGTCCCAGTACTTTAGAAACGTTTTCTCCGGTGCAGATTACACGCACTTCCAAAGGATCTCCAAGTGTGTTTGGAATTAATTATTAATTGCGTAAAAAAAGAAAGAGTGAGAGAGAGAGAAAAGTCCAGTCTATAGAGATTTTCTTGCATTGTTGTCCCCATGAAATAAAATGGGGGAGGCTTGTGTCCAGGAGCAATGAACAACTAAAAAGAAGTCTCCTCTAAAGCCCTCGCATTAAGCGCACCTTGATTTTAACAGCTTGGCACAGTGCAGTCAACGCACTTATCTTCAGCTCAAATCGGCTGTGTTTAATTCTCAAAAGTGCTGTAGCTCTGGGGAGCCAGACTCCGGTCCTGGGAGGGCTGCAGCGTGTCCTCATTTCTGAGGAATTTAATTTAATGAACTTAGTGAATTTAATATTATTTTCTCATTTACTATTTAAGACCTTCACATTATATGTTGTATCTTGTTGTACTGTGTGAGTGTATGTGCTGAGAGTCAAGGTCGGACCCGCCTCTCTGGCTCTGCAGTGGGTGCCTCTCCTGCCCCGGCCATATGGGAGACCTGCGCTCTGGGGGCTGTGACTCAGTGCGGCCGCGGGGCCAGAGAGGAGCTCCCTGCGAGAGACTGAGGGACACGGGGACAAGGTCACAGCCTAGTAGCTGCCCCCCGCCTACCGTCCCAGCTCTACTCTACTCCTTTAACCTGGTCAAGCCATGTATTTGTAGGGTCACAGCCTCCCCGCACCCCCAACGCAGCTTCAGGGAGCGAAAGTCAAGGACGGACACACCTGTCATATATCACATTATTTCACATATGATTACCCATTTACACAGCTGGGTTTGTACTGGAGCAATCTAGGTACAGCACCTTGCTCAAGGGTACAGTGGCAGTGTCCCCCACCTGGGACTGAACCCACAATCCTCTGCTCCAGATTCCAGAGCCCTGACCACTGCACCGCTGCCCTGAAATCAAGACGGATTAGCAGGGCAGCAGGCAGGACCGGTGACGGATAAGTTCATAAAAGTTCTCCAGGGTCAGGGTGACAAACATCTTCTCCAAGGTGAGGAACCTGGGAAATGCTCATGACTTGTGCGTCTGGTTTAAAGAGTTCTCCGAATTGGTAACCCCCCCCCCCCAAGAAAAAGAAAAAATACACAGACAATATCCACTTTAGAGTTTAAAATGCTTTTTTGGTTTTTCGTCTTGTTTTTGCCTGGTACAACGAAAAAAGAGAAGGCTTTTCGCAACAGCCCCTCAGAGGAGTGACAGCTGCTTCTGCACAAGCGATCCAACGCATCGCCAGGTCCTGAGCCCCAGCCACAGTTTAGGCAGCACACTTACAATCACATCAAATAAAACGAAACTGTAACGGTAGAAAACACCGATTTCCGAGAGAGAGACATCTATGAGGACGCGTCTCCAGCCCTCGCAGTGTGGAGATGATGAGGCTGTAATTGCCGGCGAGTGCGCAGGGGAGCTAGCGGTGCTACATGTGGGTAAATAATCGCGCTGCTGTGGGAGGGATGCTGAGACAGTGTCAGCGGCGCAGCTTTAATTACGACCCCGGATTACACAAACAAACAAACACGCAGGCAGGCGCACACACCGACACACAACCACGGCGACAGGACGCAGGTGCACGGAGACCCCGAAACGTACAGGTGCAAAACGGCGCGCAGACGCACATTTGGCCCCCAAAGACCCCCTGCGGCCACAGCAAGGATCAGCGGGGTCTGAGTCGCTCCCCCACCCGCTGTGGCTAAATAAGGAGCTCACGTCCCCAGCTACAGCCCAGGCAAGTTTGCCCTGTGCCCCGATGGGTGGTTCGCCCCATGCGTGCGTGTGCGGGTGATGCTGGTATACAAAGTGACAGTTAAGAGGAAGCTCACCCAGGACTGGAGCGTCCCCAGCGATCGGTCCTCATCCGTGTGTCCCGTCCCCTGCTCTCCTCTCCGGGGGTCTGTCTCTCCGTGCCGCCCGGTCACTCGGCGCTCAGCTCCTGGCATCCAAGCATGTGAGCCGTGAGAGCAGCCCGGAGCGCGGTCCTCCTGTGCCTCCTCTCCTCTCCTCTCCTCTCCTCTCCTCCTCTTGTTCTTCTCAGGGTCCCTCTCTCTCTTCACCCGCACACCCTCACACCAGACCCCCACCCCCCCAACCCCGGCTTTTTGTTTTCTCCCAAGCCAGTCCTCAAGCCCAGGTTTCCGGGGCTCTGTCCGGAGGAAGGCTGCGGCCAACGGAGAGGACAATCCTCGGCTTGCTTCCCTCTGACTGGCTGTCGGGGCTGTGTTGTTGGGAAGGCTTGTGTGTGTGTGTGCATGTGTGTGCATGTGTGTGTATGTGTGTGTGTGCGTGTGTTTGAGTGAACGCCGCTGCTCCAGTGCTGCTCTCCGCCGCTCCGTCGCCGCCGCTGCCTCTGCTGCTCTGCGCGGCTCGGCTTCACGTCCCGCTCCCTCCGACAGCCCCGGAGCTCAGGGATCCTCTCGCAAGTGCGCAAAGGGACAGGAAGCGTAAGAGGGACCGACCCCTTTCGTCTGGAGAGGGAATTAAAGAGAGGGAGACAGAGGTGCAGAGAGTGAATTGGGTTGGTGATGACTGGGGCGCTTGTGTGTGTGTGTGTCTGTTTATTAATACGGTTATTGAGAAAAACAAACACACACATACACACACACACACACACACAACAAATACCCAAAAAAGAGATCATCCACAATGCTGTTCATCGCAGTTTTGTGTGTGTGTCAGACTGATGCATTTCAGTCAATAAGTTATGAATGACGCTAAAACACCTACGATCTAGCTTACCCAACCCCCCCCACCAGCAATCACCACCTCCTTCCATCAAGTGAACCAGGAGGTCAGATCACTGGAGCAGTTTTACCTGGAGGGGAAGGGGGTGTGGAGGAGTGTTCAGCTTTACAGGGAGAAATGAAGCACAAGCAGTGATTCACAGTCATGCTAGCGAGGCCTGTGTTTCTGCCTCCACTCTGCAGGGCTCTGCTGTTGCTTCCCTGACAGTCATCATTTATTTATTTCTTTAGTTCAAGACCAATAGTTTTGGACCCAAACATACTTACACACACTCACACGCTGTCTTTCAAACACGCGCTAGGTGATAACAAAAACAACAGATTGCAACTACCATTGCAACAGCCCTGGGGTAAAACTGTACATTTTTCTCTGTGTCCTAGAACTTCACCCACTGACTCAGTGCTGAGACTGGGGGACGGGGGACAACAGCAGAAAAAGCGAGTAAAAGATCAGGGCTGCCCACGTTTTGGGTTTTCTTTCTGTCCTGTCTATCTGCCCCTCAAGCTGTAATTAGAACTGTAAACATGGGTCTGTTTCCTAATTAAATCAGCGTTATCTGATGGGAATGAAATGAGCTCACATGCTTGGCAAGCTTTCCATTCATAAACTAAGACCCCTTCACTCTCCCCTCATGTGTGATTTAGTCATTATACTATACTACACTGCACTATACTATACTGCACAATACCACACTTCATTGCACTATTCGATACTATATTCTACTATACTACACTGCACTATACTGCACTATAGCATACTAACCTGCATTACACTGCACTATACTATACTACACTGTATGCAATTTATAGCTCATGAATTAACACAATTAATGACAAAACTGAGAAAACCCTTTTTCTGCTAGCAAGCAAATACCAAAAACTGCAGAAACATTGCAATGGAATGATCAGATCCAATTGAGGAAAATAATGAATTATGGACAACAACACTACATACACTGATCAGCCATAACATTATGACCACTGACAGGGGAAGTGAATAACACTGATAATCTCATTATCATGGAACCTGTCAGTGGGTGGGATATATTTGGCAGCAAGTGAACATTTTCTCCTCAAAGTTGATGTGTTAGAAGCAGGAAAAATGGGCAGCGTAAGGATCTGAGCGACTCTGACAAGGGCCAAATTGTGATGGCTAGACGACTGGGTCAGAGCATCTACAAAACTGCAGCTCTTGTGGGGTGTTCCCGGTCTGCAGTGGTCAGTACCTATCAAAAGTGGTCCAAGGAAAGAAAAACGGTGAACCAGCGACAGGGTCATGGGCGGCCAAGGCTCATTGATGCACGTGGGGAGCGAAGGCTGGCCCGTGTGGTCTGATCCAACAGACGAGCTACTGTAGCTCAAATTGCTGAGAAAGTTAATGCTGGTTCTGATAGAAAGGTGTCAGAGCACACAGTGCATCGCAGTTTGTTGCGTATGGGGCTGCGTAGCTGCAGACCAGTCAGAGTGCCCACGCTGACCCCTGTCCACTGCCAAAAGCACCTACAATGGGCACGTGAGCATCAGAACTGGACCACGGAGCAATGGAAGAAGGTGGCCTGGTCTGATGAATCACGAGTTCAAGGTGTTGACTTGGCCTCCAAATTCCCCAGATCTCAATCCAATCGAGCATCTGTGGGATGTGCTGGACAAACAAGTCCGATCCATGGAGGCCCCACCTCGCAACTTACAGGACTTAAAGGATCTGCTGCTAACGTCTTGGTGCCAGATACCACAGCACACCTTCAGAGGTCTAGTGGAGTCCATGCCTCGACGGTCAGGGCTGTTTTGGGACCTACACAATATTAGGCAGGTGGTCATAATGTTATGGCTGATCGGTGTATATGTAGTTTAAATTCTAATCAGGTGCACCCATTCTTCTGTGACCTTTTCAGAACCTCACTGAGTCATAAAAACCCTTGGCTGAAAGAAATCCGGTGACAGGATATGGCAAGCCAGATGGGCATTCAGAGATATCTCAAAAACAACTTAAGATATCTTAAATTGAACAGCAGATATCTCAAACTAACTCAATGTCAAGATATCTAAAATTTTATTTGGGATTGAATTCGACATATCTTGAACTGACTTCCTGTCTTATTGTCGAATTGTATTTGAGATATCTCATATAGGACAGGAAGTCAATTCAAGAAATCTTGAAATAGACAGGAAGTACATACAAAACTTACAGCATTTTCACAGGAAGTCAATTCAAGATATCTCAAAATGACTTCCTGTTCTATTTGAAATATCTTGAAATGGAGTTAGTTTGAGATATCTGCAATTTTATTTAAAATATCTTAAATTGTATTTCGAGATATCTCTAAATTACAATTTGGCTTGTGATAGGAAGCACTATGACCCTTTGAGTCCGGGCAGAGTGGAGTCCTGCCGTTTACCGATTTTGTCATTTTGGCACAAGAGACTTTGAAAGGCAGGTAGCAGTGAATGAAGAAAGCTTATATAATAACAGGGGTGGATGTAAGACTCCAGAGGTGTAGCAACTGGAATTATTTCAGGCCTTTGTGAGCTAGAAGTGCTGCCTTGCTGTTTTTTTCTTTTGTTTTCCTATTATTGTTATTCCACTTCATTACATGCAAGTCAACAGAGATCTGCGGACAATGTTTATTAGACCGACATAATGAAGTCGTTTACTGGACTGTTATGACTTGTGCCAATCTCTGGAAAGATCCATTGAACACAGAACTAATTATAGCATTACACACTCAGGACACTTTCACATCAAGGCCTCAAACGTACCTACGTAATCGCTGTTACGCATGTCCATCTACACACACACACACACACACACACACACACCCACGCACACACGCACACTCAAGCACTCACACACTAGCATTAAAGCCTGCTTCTCATCATCCCTGGACAAGCAAATGCGCTCAGGCCCTCCAACATGAAAAGCACTCACCTGCCCACGCACAGCCACAAAACATGCAAGCTGTAAGATGTCGGAAATACACACAAATTCACACACGCACACACGCACGCACACACCGACCAGGTCTAATGTATTACATAAAGAGTGGTGCTGCAACTTGATTTCACACATCCCCTTATTAGATTTCAAAATGTCATTTTAGTTTCCTGATTTGATGGAATGTTAGAAAAAGTGTTGGAATGTTCTTTTTTTTTTCTGGTTGTCTGAATGAAATCAACTCAATTTGAGATGTTATTAAAAATCCAATAAATTCGAAGTCAGTTTTACAAATATATACATATACACACATAGAGAGATAGATAATTATATATATATTTATATGGGATGTGTCTGAGGGCAGCACAGGAGACCGCAGCAGTTAGAGGAGCCGTCAGCGTCAATCGGCCTGACAGCCAATCATTACTCCCCTCTGTGTGACTGACCCCGGGACAGGCTGAATGAATACATGAATACATAAATAAATACGTTATTGTCATGATGAGAATAAGGGGTGTGTGGGGGGGGGTATAAATAAATAAAAAGCAGAAAAGGAATGTATAAACAATGTCAGACACTCGATACTTGATTTCTCTGCCTGAAGCTTAGACCAAAATGTATATTTAATATATTTTTCCACCCATGGGGAAAGTTATTTCCCTGTCAGGAATTCGGGAGGTTATCAAAGGAACGGTCAGGGGCATCAGAGCTCTGAGCTCTCGCCCGGTTACAATGCAGGACCCCCATCCTCAGCTCTCGATGCACAGCAAGGAGACAGATAAGGACCACCACCTCCACCTCACCGCGGATTTAGGATTCCCAAAAAGCCAGAACCGGCCTGTGGATATTTCAAGCGAGGAAATTAGCTTTAACAGTCAAGGGTAATATATAAATATATATACATTTAAAATCTGCTTTTGCAAATCCATTCGGTGCAGTTCGTACACGTGGCATTGGTAATCCTCTGCGGAGCGGCACTCGCGTGGGCTGCAAGAGTGCGTATCAGTGATGGCAGTGAGAGCAGAACCATGGGTCCAGGGGAAGAGCCGTGGCATCATGGGGCTCTGCAGGGCACAGGAAGGGTGGGGGCACAAGGAAAGGACAGGACGCTCCAGAGACTATTTCAGAGTCAGGGAGAAGGAGGTCATTGGGTGGGGGGTGTATGTTCAGGATACTGTCATGTTACCTTCATCCCCGCACTCTCTGGGACAGGACAGGACAGGATGGGCTGGTTTTGCTGTGACGCCCTCTCCCAGCTGATCACCTGGCCCAGCACACATGCGCCCCATCACCCCAGCTTAACTGCAGCTAAACACGGCCAGCCTGTCCCACATGCTATTTATACCAGCTCCCCCGCGGGACTCCAGAGAGGCCGGAGACCTGCTCTGGCCCTGGGGGTGGGGCATCGCGTCCCAGCGAGCCGTACGACTGTCATCACTGTCCTCTCTGAGCACGGAGGTGGCGGGACATTGAGTCCCAGCGTGCCGTACGATTGTCATCAGTGTCCTTGCTCTACATTCTTCATTCCGCCTCCGTGCACAGAAGCAGGCGCCACTGATAGTATATATTTCTGGAGGGGTCCTGAGCAAAAAACAGTGTGAGAGGACAGGGATGCCCTCGAACCCCAATAAAATAACCCAATAACAATCTGAGCCGGAGGTTCAGGGGGTGCCGGGACTGTGGGGCCTCAGGCAGGCTGGTGGGAGTTTGGGCTGTGCAGGGCTGTGACAGGCAGGGGCCAGCCGGCAGCATGGAGGATCAGGCATCCCAGATATCCGCTTTCACGGGCATTCCCCAGGCCTTTGTTTTCCACTTCCACAGAGACCACCGGATCAGTCTGCCCCGGACCCCCACTCAGGGTCAGGGGCTCTGAGGCCTGCTGACAGCCCCAACAGGTGAGTCTCCTGTAAAGGACAGAGTTGGCCCCCTGTCAGTTATTATTTTTTTACACACAACAGGACAACAGCCAGCTCCTTTGCTCGGTGCAGACACAGGGACAGCCGAAGGATCACCACCTTATCTCTCAGGTGGTTGGACAGGAAAATGTCCCCGGACCTCTGAATGGATTTTTATTATTATGTCAATGGTTGAGTGTGAGTGGAATGACTGGAGGGAAAATCCCTTAACAGAGCATGACTGAAACCAAAAGCTGATCATGTGACAGTTCTGTGGGATACACCTGCAATAACAGCCTCCCCTTACAGGTCCTGGATTAAAAAAAGCAGCTGTTCCTTAATTGCTGAAGGCCACGGACTGTTTTGCACTGTAATGGGACTCCGGCACACTGGCGACCTCCAATAAGAGTCCACACACCTGCTGCAAATACACACCTTCCTGTGCCGTCTCCTGTTACCACCATGCCGGCACACAATACAATGCGCCAGGCTGCTGCCCGGGGGTTATGTTCGGAGCGTCGCTAATACCGATCAGTCTCGAGCCGCACAAAGGGAGCACCGGGCTGCCCACTGCTGCACACGCATAATGGCAGCACTTCTTCTCTGTCAGTTGTAATTGTGATGCCGGGCTAATGCATAATATTAAATGACCTCTCAGAAGACAGGTGCCGCGCGACTGAGAGAGTGGCAGGGAGAAAAGCTCGGCAAAGTGGCTCCGGCGTGGGCGCAGCAGCAGCGGTTGCACGGCGACGGACAAAAGAATAGATAAATAAATAAATAAATAAATAAATAACTTTGACGTGTCGAGAAACAACTGGCAAAAATATTGCAGAGAAAATTGGGTCTGTGTGTGTGTGTGTGTGTGTGTGTGTTTTCCAGTTATTTAGTGTCCCTACAAACAGAGAAGGATTGTCCTCCCACTGGGTGACTCTTGCAAAGCGTACAGTTGAGTTTTGTATTCAACGGACACATGTGACCCGGATACACAACTTTCCAAATTGATTTTTAGGCACATTTGTATATACAGAAGAGGGTTGAGTGGAGTCTGGTGTTTGAGTGTGAGTGTGTGTGTGGAAGATAAACCCCGCTCTTTGAACCCTGGTGATGAAGCTGTGATTGAAATGCCCCTTCAGGAGACGCAGCGCAGCACTCAGCCAGACAAGACAGCCTGATCTCTCCCGTCCGGCTGAATCTCGGGGCAGTGCAAGGCTCATTAAACGCTGCCTGCCGGAGCCACGGGGAAGCGCCGTGTGGAACGGAAGAGGTTATGACATCAAATACTGTGGTGTCCTTCAACTTCACTTGCATGCGTGACAGCGCAAGACAGAAAATAAATAAATAAATAAGCAAAGGAATGGCAGTCAGTCTATCAGTCACGGCGAGCAACTACCTTTTGAAACGCGAGGGAGACAAACTGGAGTCTGACTGATGGCTCCAGAGATGCAGAAAAGGAATCCAGCCATTCTGAGAAGAAGTACCTGGAGCATATTTGTGCTTCCTTAAAAAGACATATACCCCCCCCATCTCTCTCTCTCTCTGCATGCTGGTAGTCAGGAATTGAATTCAGGCCTTGTAAGACAGTAGCAATGTGTTATATGAGGTTCACTGTTTTAAGGGGCATTGTTTTGGCAATGTTAGAACAGGGTCTGATGGTTCCTCTGGGTATGAACCCTGACCCACAACGTCTGAAGCATCACAGAGGGGCAGTAGGAGCTGGCGCCAATACATGCCCATTGGCGGTAACTGATCCATCGTTAACGCAGCTGATGTGTCACCCACAATGCAGGGCCTCCTATATTGCGGTTTAAGTGGCAGATTGGGTGCATCACTCAAGCCTTGGCCTCAAGCGTGGAGGGGAGACTCAACTCACAAGGCTTTATTTTTATAGGTTTCTTTCTTCTACAGGGTCTCATGGTTTTCTTGATTTGTGTGTGTGTGTGTTTTGGTTTGTTTGTTTTATTATACCGGATAATTCTGTTAATTTTACCTTAATGGATGAAAAGGTAGAAGCAGAACAGGACAGAATAATGGAGGTCAAACACTCGACTTTGTGAATCGTTGTCAGCTTTCGAGAGAGAGAGAGAGAGAGAGAGAGAGAGAGAGAGAGAGAGAGAGAAGGAGGATGGTGTGCCTGCAGAGGAAGGGCTGCGTGCCTGAGAGTAGATGGGGATTTGGCTAAAATTTTAAGTCATAAAATACAGAAATTTGTAAAAACGCATATAAAATTTAATAAAAAACGTAAAAAATTAAGACTAATAGAGATGAGGATTAATTATCAAGGCTCCTCCACTGAATAGCTGGCTAATGTGCCACAGCCTGTAGCCGCAGAGCGTGAATAATGATTTTATACATCTGCTACCCTGAAGATCCAGGCTCAGAATATTTCCATAACGGATAGAAAGTGGCATTAATTCCCCTCCGAAGGGGATAGAAACAGGAAGTAAAAGCCAGGGACAGCAGGCAGACAGTAGAAATCCCACAATGCTCCGGGACGAAGACCTGCCTGACAGAAGATGTCACTCTGCACCACATAAAGCTCTACATGAAATAAACACACACACAAACACAAATCTGGTCTGACTGGAACATCACATACAATAATTCGACATACAGAAGTTGCTAGTTTTTGACTGTTGGTTGCGTTCACTCCGGTGTTCACTGGGTGTTCGACAAAGCTATCCAAAAGAAGACCAACACATCACGAGAGCTGTCTGCAAGCGTCGGGCCACAGAGCTTACCGAAAAAGACACGTTAGCAGATCACGAGGGGGTGTTTCGAAATCCGCTCTGAGGTGTTGTGTGGCTTTTCGATTGCAGTCCACATCGCTCAGTGCAACGTCAGGACCGGCACAGCGGATGGAAGTCCAGCCCAGTAAGGCCACATCCGACTAAACTGCCTGTGACTTCCAGCTCTGTTTCAGTTCACGATGGGCCAGCTGGCTGGAGACAAATGCTCTGAATTCAGGGTATGTTTCACCCAGTAAGGAATGCATCCGTGCGAAACACCCACTGATACGCCCATGCACTGAGAGACGGGGCAGCGGCTGGTAAATGTTAAGACACAGGGGAGAAGTGAGTGCTCTGCTCTTTTCTGTTCTGTGCTCATTTAGGATTGTTTTCTTGGCTGGTTTGGTTGTTTGTTTAGTAATTCATTCATACTACAGCGAAGCGCGTCTCTTGAAGAAATATTTCTGCAGCCCCTCGGGCAGAGTTTCCTCGGGTGTACACAGCAGCTCCAAATCTGAGTTTGAGGCACGAAACCCTGCAGTGAAAGGTGCAGCGAGAGCCTGTAATAAACAACACACACACACACACACACTCATACATACACATACACACACGCACATACACATCACAAAGCTCTGCAGGAAATCTGGTGAGCCCTACGCCTGCAAGAGAGAGATAACACAATCCCTGGCTGCCTATTTGTCAGTGCGAGTGTGTTTGTGTTCTCAGCGCTGCCAGATTGCGATTAAGCATGTTAGTGCCAGAGAAGACCCCTCTTTGCTGTACCAGCCTGCCCCTCGGTGCCGACAGGGAAGCACGGGGAGGGGAGTTGGGCCAAGTGCACAGAGGGCCCCCAGACACTGGCTGACTGCTGGGCTGAAGGACACTCATTACACAAGAGCCTACAATACGACAGCACTCCCCGCTGCAAACAACACAGTCACAATTCCCAGCACACTCTGAGCTGGAGCTCGGTACTGTCAGCACTGAGAACCTGAACCCACTACAGTCACAGCACTGACACAGAGCTGCTGAACACACTGCAACCCAGTAACACTGAGCTACTGAACACAACGTAGCCCAGCACTGAGCCACTGAACACACTGCAGCCCAGCACTCTCAGTCAGTCCGGGCCGGGACCTGACTGCAGCTCTGTGGACAGCCAGTCGATGTATGTGTTGGACAGGGTGGGGCTCAGGGGGCAGCCCTGCCTCACCCCTCAGCCGTTGGGGAAGACTTTGTTTGTTGCCACTCTGCAGGAGCCTCAGATACAGACCAGGGTGTCAGATTGAGTCAAATGCCTTTTTGAAGTCAGAACAGCAGGCAAATATTTCCCTTTCTGTGTGCAGTGGCTGGTCAGGGAGAGTCGGCAGTATAGTGGATGGGTAAGGAAGCTGATCTGGAAGCCTCCTCCCCCCACCTCTATCTCAGGTGCAGTTGCTGGGGGCAGTGAGCCGCAGCGCCCTGCTGCTATTGAACCGCTATCTGAGCAACGCTGCCCCTGCTGACCCAACTCCAAATTGGCAATTAATTTCTGAAATGGATTTGAAAAAGAGAAGAAATGAAAATAAAACACGGTGCTTCTCCCTTTTTCCTATCCGATTTATTTATTTATTTATTTATTTATTTATTTATTTTACCCTCTGAGTCACCTCTATTCACCTCGTAAGACTGTAAGACTTCCTGGCTGCCCACTTTGACTTCCTGTATAAAGGAAGAAAATTGAAAAGGCCTTAAAACAGCACCATTGCCGTCAGGTCAGAGTTGCTCATCCCATAAGCTGCACAGTAAGAATCTCAAATGAGTTCTATTCCTCCCATAGTGTAATTATAGTGGACATTTTTACTACCTGCATGTAATACCTTGCACTTGTCCACATTGAATTTCATCTGCCAGGTGTCGGCCCACAACTGAATATTATCCATGTCCCTTTGAATATGGGACTGTGGGAACAGACATATCATATATACAGAGACATCTAACCAACGCACGCCAAACCCTGTCATTCCATCTGCTATCACCAGACCCCTGTACTAGGTCACCGTATTTGCAAGTCCAGTTTATATACATTTGTATTTCATTTATACTTGTATTTATTATAACAGGAACCGTGTGTACTTTTATTGAGTGGAACAATTCATTTTAATTCCTCTCGCCACTCTGTAAGCCTACTGCTGATAGCCCATCTCGGCTCGGGGGAGATGGTGCGATTGTGGTGTCAGGCGAGAAGGCAAAGCTAATTTATATCATCAGGAACATCAAACAGTCCTTCACAGACGAGGACAGGAAAAGCCCAGTAGACATTC
Organism: Amia ocellicauda; assembly: GCF_036373705.1. Lineage (NCBI taxonomy): Eukaryota > Metazoa > Chordata > Actinopteri > Amiiformes > Amiidae > Amia > Amia ocellicauda. The sequence goes on from NC_089871.1 coordinate 11,478,652, forward strand.
CTACATCTCTCATCGCTCGGCGCTGCCGAGATCACTGATAAGGAAACTCGGCGAGATAAAACTAAATTTGTAATCTGCATGAGAAAGGCATCACAATAACAGCCATGTTACAGTTGTAAGCCAGGCCCACACAGATCCACACCCGAGTCCGTTCACTCTGTAGAAACGCAATCCTGACTTTAGGGAGTCTGGGTTCACTGGGGACTCTGACCCTAACCCTATCCTGGACCAAAATGCAGCACTAATTTCATCAGCAAAGTGCAAAATTCAACTACATTACTCAAAATAATACAGTTCTGTAAAAATGCCCTATCTGTGTCTGTAAGAGCATTTATATCTTCTTCTGTATCCCTTGTCATTTTTTTTTAATTTTCAATGATTTTATAGTGATTCTTTTGTTTGCAACAGCCAGGAGAGAGAGGAAGAGAGAGAGAGAAAGAGGGAGAGAGGCAGACAGGAGCCCAGGGCTGAGAGAGAGAGAGAGAGAGAGAGAGAGAGAGAGAGAGAGAGAGAGAGAGTGATAGAAGCTGTTCATCTACGTGTGCTGAGATCACAGTTCTGTGCTGTTGCAGCCAATTTAAAGTGTGCCAACGATATATCCCCTCTGCAGGGCTTGCCAACCTGAGACACACATACACACACACACACACACACACAGTTTATTCACAGCCTGGCATATCCCCCAGGTATGAATCTCTTCCTCACACACTGCACTGTAACTTTTGGGAAGGGTGTCACTCTTGGAGACGATTCTCGATTCGATTCTCGATTCGATTATTGTCTTACTGATTTGCCAGGGGACTGGGGCCGTGGTCCCCGGGGGCGATGTGTGTATTAATTACCATCACCTCCTCAGAAAGCAATTTGCCGTTCTGTGTCGAGCGGAGTTGCTGGAGCGATCCGTCATGGTGCTGTCACATGCCTAATGGCTGTAATTGTTCTTCAGAGGAAAAGGCCGCTATTGTGATTCCAGCAGATAAAAAGCCACCGCGCTGCGATGACAGATGAGTCAGAGAGGGGCAGCAGGCCCTGCAAGAGTCACCTGCTACACTTGCTCTCTCTCACATACACACATATACACAAACACACACACACACACTCTGCCAATCTACTTCTGTTGATTCCAAAATCAATTCTCCCCATCATTCCTTCCAGGCATACACTTCACTCTGTCTCTGTCTCCCTCTCTCTTTCCGGGTTGGGCTCCTGATTCTCTCTGCCAGGTCAGGGGTCAGCTCTCTCTCACGCCGGGGCTCCTGTCTCTGTCTCAATCCCGTCCCTGCGCAGGGCTGTGTGGGCGCAGCGTGGGGGGTAGCAGGCAGTTAGATTCTCAGCACTACCAGGCCTCTTTAGCACGGGCCCCGGGGGCAGTGTCTGAAACGACTCGTTTAATCTGGGCCTGTGATTAATTGATGATTTGGTTCAAGCCATCCACACTCCTCCGCAGAAAGAGAGAGTATGTGTGAGAGAGACCTTTTCCATCGATCCCCAAGATCATCCTTTGTTAAGAGATTTCTGATATTGTTGTTGCCATCACTGTTACAGTTTACAACATGCAATATTAGAGTGTAGTATGTTTTCATCATAATTAATGTTTATTTAAACTTTAATTAAACTTGTATAAATATGACATGGGAGTTATTATACATGTTATTACATGTGTATAAATATTTACATGTAGGAGCTCTTATAATTACATTTATATCATATATGCATTTTACTGTGTAGGCGTTGTTATACATATAATATTGTTTATAACATGCATATAGTTTATTGTGTCTGCATTACTATGTTATTACTGTTTATAACATGTTCTTGTCTTATCTGAGATGTTCTTCTTTAATGTTATCTATACCCTAGCTGTGCTTTTTCTTATTATTATCATCATTATAATTAGTATTTAACGAGGTAATTGTTTGGTCCCACAGTCAGCGTACTTCCCCAGATGCTTCACATCACAGTTGTTCGCCGGTACACTCAGCTGGCTGTCATCAGCTCTCCGCTGTCACACTCCAAGACCGTGCCAATGAGACGCATCCGCCCAGGGCAGACGCCTACCAGGTGGTCTTCATCACACTGTGAGACAGAAAGGATCGGCGCCAGAGGCACAGCGGGAGCAGCCACCAGGGGGCCGCGTACAGAGAGCAGACCCTCACACCACACACACACACACACACACACACACACACACACACACACACACACACACAAAGGGGTTTTTCCCCTTCCCTCCACCTCTCTTTCACTCTTTATCGCAGACATGCAGAACCGAGGAGTTGACTTTTCTTCTTCTTCTGAGGCACAACAATGCAGAGGGAGAGAAAGAGCAAGAGGGAGAGGGAGGGAGGGAGAGGGAGAGAGAGAGCCCAAGTCTGGTTTTAAACCTGTTTAAACCCCTCCCAACCTGAAAGCTCCAGAGGTAATGCTCTCGAGCCCCAAACACGAGGAACTCCAGCAGAAGACGCCGTCCATGGCTCACAGGCTCAATAAGCAGCGCCGGCCGTGGGTCTGTGTCTGCGGACGTGTAGCCCCAGCACAAGCTGCCTATCTTGATCTTGATATCCTGTGACAAGTGTTGCAGGCTAAGCGCCCTGGAATTGCTAGTTACAAATCATGTCTACAAATAATAATAAAAAAAAAACCAGAACAAACAAACAAAAATATTTTTTTAAAGAAAGATTTCAGGGAAAACACTTATTTCATATCTTCCTGATTACAGGAGAACAATCAAACAAAACACCTAATACACAAATATGGAGAACCTATTAAACATTCAGAAAAGGATTTCTCTTTCTGGAATGTTCTCTTTTTCTGTATATACTGTATGTACGGGGGAATGTTCTACCCTCTCTCCTCTCCTCCCTCTTGTTCATTTCACCTCTGCTTGTGCAACTAAGGGACAGTGATTGATGTGAAGAGATTGCCCTGGAGAGCCAGATGGAGGGGAGAGCGAAGTTATTATTAAAAAAACGAGTACATTAAATTTCAATTAAATCTGAGTATGGATTTGTTCTCTCTTGGCAGGTTCTAGAAGCCTGTGAAGGTTCTAGGAGTTTCTGTTCCCTGTGTTCAGGGCAAGAGCGCTGAGCTGTGGCCGATCTGCATACTTCAAGCATACACTCCCACTACAACTCACTTCGGAAAAGTGGGCAACTTCCTGCCACTTGAAAGCAGGACCCTGGGAGAAACTCATCAAACGGCAGGCCGGTGTCAACCATTTACTCATTTGTTTGTTATTCCATCTTGAGCACATCTGTGGTGCACCACAGGTACAAAATACATTCACAATCCACAGGACAACTTTCAAAGTTTACAAGTGAAATGCAGAACTGGCTGCAAGTTTCTAACAAACTCCTCAAAAAAACCTCCCTTTTCATCGTTTTTTCTCTCACATAAAGCACCCCCTGGGTTAATGGCATTGAATTTGCCAAAACTTCCTGTGTAACTGATCACAATTCAAATGTTTCCAAACCTGTATTAAGATCTGATTTACCCCAGATTTACAGGCACTCATTTAAGGCAGCAGTATCGCATGAAACTTATTCATTTCTCAAAGAAGGGGGTATCCTCTGAAGACAAAAGCCCTTGAGAATCCCCTAATTAACCCCTCCAGAGTTTGTTCCTGTCCCAGAACAGGGTGTGCAATAATCTGTTGCGAGTGTGTGTGTGAGAGTGTGCATGTGTGTGTACCAATGTGGAGAGAACCAGGCGATTGTGATGACATGAAGTGCGTCAGTGTGGCGCTGTATGATAGTAGCACCTCTTAACAGACATCCTCTCATTGAATCACATTATTGAAATCCCGGCTCATTTATAAGGGATGCGCACGCCTACATTCAGCCCTTCTTCCCCACCTAAACACAGTCACTCACACAGGCACACATTAATGCAATCTAATTAATGAATTAACAAACTTACGTAATCGCATTTGTGAGTTCGCCGCGCTGCCAGGTACACGAGTGCCTTCGAGAGCTCTCCTTGTCCACCCACCTTCCCTTCCCTCTCAGAGTCACTAGGCTCCGCTTCCTGTCTGCAATTCCCCCACCCCCCAACAAAAAATAAAACAAAACACATTGCAGCAGAAGGCAGCACTTATTCATATATATATTTTTTGTATAATGAATATTATTAGAATGATTATAAACACCAGATACAGAGCTGCCAGGACACAGGGGCAATCCAGCATGGACGCCCCATGGTGAGGACAGTCAGTCAGAGCTTCCTACAGGGGCCGCCCCCCCACAGCGAGCTCCTCAGTGTCAGTGATAGCCGGTCACACTCCTTATAGATTTAATAACAGAAACAACACAGAGACGTCTAACTGGTGTATAATGGTCTAATTCCCTACACTGTAATTGGGGACAAACCAGGTCTCTTGCTCTTGTTGTAGAAAATCAGCCAGCCTAGCATAAGAGCATCAGAAGGGTAATTACAAATATATAAAAAATAAATCAACACAAAAACACACCCAGCCTTCTGCCCACCAGGTTGTCTGGTGCTGTGGTTAATGATCCAAGAATATCAACGGGCTCTTTGTCCTACAGGATGCTACAGATTGGTCCCCTTCCCTGTGCAGAAACCTGTCCTAAATGCAACAGCTTCCAAGGCAGTTCAGTGAATGTTCTTTTTTTTCCTAAACAACAGAAAAAATAGGGGTTATTCAGAATTCTGTAGGTGTTCAAATCATCATGTAAAAAGATCACGTTGTAGCACTTACAAAACACAGCCTGCAGATTGCAAGGCAAATTTAATTTACTCAGTATTACAATACAGTCTATCAAAAAAAAAAAAAAAAAGATTAATTAATGCCAACATCAAACAACAGCACCCCACTGTGCCGAAACAGCTGCAGACGTGGAGTAATTACTCACATCACCGAAACACGGCACTGACAGTCAACGGGCTGCGGGGTCTGGGCAGCTGGGGGACTGTTCAACCTGGCGAGTCCCTGGACAGTGCTGGTGGGCACACACTTGTGCCGCCCTCACCCGCGCAGCGCCCCAGCGTCACCCTGCGTGCCTAAAACCGTGACATAACTAAAGCCAAACACTTGACAGACACACGCTTGCTCTCAGGCCACGCAGATCAATCAGATCGCCCGTTTCTGTTCCATGATTCATTCGCGAACCTTCTGCAAGTGCCGCCCACAAATTCCCCTGCTTTTCTTCTCGTCAAGTCCCACAGGAAAGCTTAAGAGACAAGCCGAGGGAGGGAGGGAGAGCGATGAAGGGAGAGCTTGCACATGGCATTGTTCAACAGCACTTACAGCACTTACCCCCTGCTGCCTGAATTTCTAACAGACAGCAATTGCTAAATAATTACATAAATACAGATGGGGTTGGGGGTGCAGGTGGTTTATGTTTCCATGTAGAAGGAATGAATTGGGACAGGAGAGAAAGTCCAATGTTTTGAGAACACCAAACAAGTCCTGAGGCCACAAAGCATAGGGGATTCATAGGGATAGAGAGACCAAGAGAGATGAGATTTGAGAGAGAAGGAAGGAGTGAATGCAGGAGGGAGAGAGACAAAGAATGAAAGAGAGGAGGGGGAGTGAGGGAGGGAGGAAGAAAAGGAAAGAGGCAGAGAGAGGGAGAAAGAGTAGAGAATGAAGGATAGATGGGAGAAAGGAAGGAGAGGGGGAGGAAGGAGAGGGGGAGGCAGAGAAAAATATGTCACTGAACAGGTATCACTGTCGCCATATGGAGCCATGTGTAAAATGTGTTGTGCGTCCGACACAGAGAGTGTGTTGCTTTCAACCTTGGTGTTGGTATGTAGGGCGGTGAGAGGCCTGTGGGGATATTAACCTACTTCATTCACCTGACATTGCACAGGCACGAGGGATTGGGCCTGACTTTGAGAAGTCTGAGATTTCCTTGGGAACAAACTTGCCTCCTACATAAAGAGATTTCATTTTATTCTTATTTCACTTTACAGAGGACACAGGAGGAGATGAGAAAATGTGTCAAAAAAGATTGCTACTTAAGCACTTGAGCCACAAGGCTGAGGTGATATTCCTCTAACAGACACCCTCACCCCAGGGCCTCTTACTCTTTTCACCAGCCCTCAGCAGTTAAACAATACAATATGAAGAAATAAAAACAAATTACAAAGACAAACAGTCCTTAAAACTAAAAATATATATATCCATGGGTTATGGGAGGCAGGCAATCCCCTTTAACACACGCCTCATGCCCTGCAAGTGGCAAACAGTCCCTTCCCCTTCACCTTCTGTGTTCTGGGTCAGGCCTCCCTTAATTAGCTCAGGCAGCACAGGTCTGTGCTAGAGGCCTCCCCAGCACCCACACGCATGACGTTAACCCACGCTCCTCTCCCCTCAGCCAAGGCTGCTTGAGAAACCCCCAGCCAGATGCCAGAGCAGCCATGGAGCCTGCTGGGTACAAGTGGTCTCGTTGCATAAGCAGGTTCACCAGCAGCTCTAATAAACCCCGTGAGCTACACATATCTACAACTACTGAAAACAAGGTGGGGCTATGGTGAAGCTTCCTGACTGGGAACGCTAGGGAACTGGATTCATTGGCCTGTTTTGGAGGGGCTACCTGAAGCTCGAGGCCTCTCTTTCTCGTCTCGTGTGGTTGCAATGCACTGTTGCTGTCCAACACATGAAGACTGTGTTGCTGCTGGGGGGTCAGTGAGAGATAGACAGTGTTGGGAGAGGACGTCTCCGTCTCTCTTGCTCTGTACAGTGATGTGACTCATCTGCAGCCCAAGGCCCAGACTGCTGCCTGCCTGTGACTCCATGCCCCCTCCACCACGTTCAGAACCATTTTCTCCTGTATGACTGCACTCCAGAGGCCAAGTGTGAATGCGTCAGTCAGGGAGACAGGAATACAGCAGGGAGACTCACACAATACAGCCTCACAGAAGGCATTTGTGTATATATACACACACAAACACACACACACACACACACACATATACACTCACCTAAAGGATTATTAGGAACACCTGTTCAATTTCTCATTAATGCAATTTTCTAATCAACCAATCACATGGCAGTTGCTTCAATGCATTTAGGGGTGTGGTCCTGGTCAAGACAATCTCCTGAACTCCAAACTGAATGTCTGAATGGGAAAGAAAGGTGATTTAAGCAATTTTGAGCGTGGCATGGTTGTTGGTGCCAGACGGGCCGGTCTGAGTATTTCACAATCTGCTCAGTTACTGGGATTTTCACGCACAACCATTTCTAGGGTTTACAAAGAATGGTGTGAAAAGGGAAAAACATCCAGTATGCGGCAGTCCTGTGGGCGAAAATGCCTTGTTGATGCTAGAGGTCAGAGGAGAATGGGCCGACTGATTCAAGCTGATAGAAGAGCAACTTTGACTGAAATAACCACTCGTTACAACCGAGGTATGCAGCAAAGCATTTGTGAAGCCACAACACGTACAACCTTGAGGCGGATGGGCTACAACAGCAGAAGACCCCACCGGGTACCACTCATCTCCACTACAAATAGGAAAAAGAGGCTACAATTTGCACAAGCTCACCAAAATTGGACAGTTGAAGACTGGAAAAATGTTGCCTGGTCTGATGAGTCTCGATTTCTGTTGAGACATTCAGATGGTAGAGTCAGAATTTGGCGTAAACAGAATGAGAACATGGATCCATCATGCCTTGTTACCACTGTGCAGGCTGGTGGTGGTGGTGCAATGGTGTGGGGGATGTTTTCTTGGCACACTTTAGGCCCCTTAGTGCCAACTGGCATCGTTTAAATGCCACGGCCTACCTGAGCATTGTTTCTGACCATGTCCATCCCTTTATGACCACCATGTACCCATCCTCTGATGGCTACTTCCAGCAGGATAATGCACCATGTCACAAAGGTCGAATCATTTCAAATTGGTTTCTTGAACATGACAATGAGTTCACTGTACTAAACTGGCCCCCACAGTCACCAGATCTCAACCCAATAGAGCATCTTTGGGATGTGGTGGAACGGGAGCTTCGTGCCCTGGATGTGCATCCCACAAATCTCCATCAACTGCAAGATGCTACCCTATCAATATGGGCCAACATTTCTAAAGAATGCTTTCAGCACCTTGTTGAATCAATGCCACGTAGAATTAAGGCAGTTCTGAAGGCGAAAGGGGGTCAAACACATTATTAGTATGGTGTTCCTAATAATCCTTTAGGTGAGTGTATATACATACATACATGCATATACATACATATACATACATACACACACACACACACACTTCTTTTATAAATGTACAGGAAGCACAGAAAAAAAAATTGGAGCAAAAGCCAATATCCTTGTATGGAAAATAGAGCAACGACGACAAAAACAGGTTGGGTGTGCATTTGCATGTCATCAGTCGGTGTGTTGAGGTTCAGCATGCACTTGCATATCATCAGGCGGTGTTAAGGTTCAGCATCCATTTGCACATGAGCAGTCGGTATTGAGGTTCAGCATGCACTTGCATGTCATCAGCCAATCTTGAGGTTCAGTGTGCATTTGCATGTCATCAGTCAGTGTTGAGGTTTGTTATTTTTAAGATAAGTTAAATTCTTGTGAGGGTCTTATGAAAGGTTTTAAATAACAGTTCTATGTTTGGTCAGGGCCAAGAGGGCATCACAAATTAAACCTTTATCATTCACTATAAACACTGCTCCCACTACACATGGCACATGGCACATTTAAAGCTCATTGTGCTTATTAAAATCCATTCAAAATAGTAAGTAAGGGGTATTATGGTTTGAAAATTAAGGTTTGTTTTTTTCTTCTTCTTTTTTTAATAAAAGGATTATCTTAGAGAAATGTAATACTTCAAGGCAACCACGACTCTCCAACACTTTGAAAAGTGGCACTATTCAAGTACGTCGCATCTTAACCAAAAACTGCTATACTGCCCTCTAGTGTCCAAGCTCTGCCCTACACCCACACATGCCCAAATTATGTAGGAACTGCGGGGCCCTGGGTCATTTAGCCGCAGCCTGTACTGTTGTCAAGTGCAAGGTCTGCGGCGGAGAACATCAGACCAGGGCCTGCAAGCAGGAGAGGGCCTGCAACCTGTGCGGTGGGGGAGGGCATCTCTTCAGGAATTGTCCCTCCTCCTATGCAAATAGGGCGCGGGCCCTCGGGGGTGGTGGAGAGAGAGAAAATCAAGTGGAGGCTCCTCCAAAGGTGATACCCCAAGATGGGGGTAGAGAGGAAACAATCCTCAGGAGCCTCATAGGCTCCCTCTCTGACTCTGGGTCAGAAGTGGAGGCAGAGGGGGAGTGGACAGTGGTAGCGGGGAAGAGGAGGAGAGCAGAAAAGAGGAGCATGGGTAGGGGGGGTATGATGAAAAAAAGGATCCATTCTGCAGATTCTCCCCCCCCTGCCGGCTCCTCCCCCGCTGCAGAGACCTCTCCCTCTAATTTCTATACGCCCCACTCTGACTCCGGAGAGGAGAGCAGTGGGCCTTCTCCACTACCCCGAGTGGGCAGCCTGGTGGATGAGAGGCCCCCTAGAAATAACATTCCTCCTGCCCCACAACTGAGACTCTCCCAGGGGAGGGGTCAGGTATGCCCTCCCGGCAGTAGTGGGAGAGCCGCAGGTCCTCAGGAGATGAGAGTCGGCGCCAGTGTCCTTTCCCAGAAAGACATCAGGGACGTGATGGTAAGGTCACTGGCGCTGGGGGAGGAGGCCTGCGGCGGCAGACAGCCGGGAAGGGAGAGACCACCCCCTCCCCCACCATTAGTTAAAAGAACAACTAGCGGGGTCTACACAGTTTTCTCCCCAGTTGTACATAAAGCCTCTGCCCTGCCATCTGTTCGTCGGGCCTCGGCCTCAAAGGAACCAGGGAGAACCTCCAGCACCACGGGCCCTGAGCCCAGTGGAGTTTCGCCAGCCTTACCGGGTGGCGGGAGCCGAGCCCCCCCCATAGTCTTCCTAGAGGATCAAGCGGTGAGGCAAATGATTGAAATGATGGGTGCTAGCGCTAAGCTAGGTGAGGGAGAAGAGAGGAGTGGGGAAGAGAAAGGTTTCTCTACATGATTGTTACGGAGCGGGTAATTGCCCTCACAGCCATTATGGCATTAACCATTATTTCAATAAATGTGAGGAGCATTGCTGAGGTGAAAAAGAGGACCGATGTTTTAAACTCTCTGGCTGGAATGAAGGCGGATATTATTTGTTTGCAGGAGTGCGGCATCCCGTTCCAAAAAGAATACAAAGATCTCCGGGACACTTGGACCCTAGGAGAATCCTTTTGGACGGGGTCCAATGTGTCCCGAGCGGACGGGATTGCCGTACTCCTGAGAAACCCCTTCATAACAGTTAAAACATTTAAGGTAATAGAGGCGGGCAGACTGGCCAGCCTCGATTTTAAATACAAGGGGGCTGTATTGAGGCTGGTCAATGTCTATGCCCCCACCAGCCAGAGAGAGAGAGTCCTCTTTCTCCCTCAGCTACGCCCGCTCCTGATCGGCACCTTGCCAGTTATCATTTCAGGTGATTTCAACTGTGCTCTGAGGGATGTAGACCGGAGTAAGCCCCGCAACGATAGATCCAGCAGGGACCTCGCTGCGTTCGTGGAGGACTTTGAACTCTGCAACGCAGGTCGGGACCTGGTCCCCTTGTTCACCTGGGTGAGTTCTTCTGGCTCCTCCTTCTCCAGGATAGATCTCGTCCTCCTCAGTAAGCCACTGGAGAGGACCGCCATGTCTTCGGAGGCGGTCTTCTTTTCAGACCACAGGCTCCTGACGACAGAGGTGCTCATTCCGAGCACACGGGAGTCGGGGCCTGGGGTCTGGAAGCTCAACACCTCCCTGCTCGATGACCCTCGTGTTATTAAGACCTTTAGCAGACGCCTCGAGGAGTGGAGGACCCTGAAGGACCTTTTTGATTCTCCCATAGAGTGGTGGGAGATGGTGAAGAAAAGAACCAAGGGCTACTTCATTCAGCTGGGGAAACGGAAAGCTCGTGAGAGGCGGGCGAGATATTCCCATCTAAACGCCCGCCTCCAGCGCCTGAGTCTTTTACAGCTCAGAGGCTTCGACCTAGCTGAGGAGGTGGCCCGGGTCAAACTGAGTCTCTCCGCCCTCTATCGGGAGGAGCAAGAGAAGATCGAGGTCCTTTCCAGGGTCCGCATCATGGAGGACGATGAGAAATGCAGCCGCTTCTTCTTCAAGAAAACGAAGGAGAGGCGGCCTGCAATGTCCTCCATGATCGACTCCTCGGGGCAAGAGGTGGAGGGCAGAGAGGCTGTTGAGACAGTGGTGCGGGATTTCTACAGGGAGTTGTACGATCAGAAGGTGGTGGATCAAAATCTGATCCATCACTTTCTGTCCCTGTTGGAGTCCCGCAATGAGGGGGACGAGGAGGAGGAGGAGGATCCAGAGATCACCACCACTGAACTCTCCCAGGTGATAAAGAGTCTTAACTCTGGAAGGACACCGGGTCCCGACGGGATCCCTGCTGAGTTCTATAAGATCTTTTGGGAGGTGCTTAAAGAAGATCTGGGCCAGGTCTTGGGGTCGATGTACAGAGAGGGCAGATTGGCCCCTTCTATGAGGAAGAGTATCCTCTCCCTTCTTCATAAGAAGGGAGATCAAAAAGATCTGAGGAACTGGCGGCCAGTCAGCCTCCTGTGCACCGACTACAAGATACTGGCCAAAGCACTGACGCTCCGGCTGCAGCGGCCACTCCCTCAAGTCGTGGGTCCCGACCAGGTCTGTGGTGCCCGGGGGAGATCGGCGGCCGACAACGCCATGCTGCTCAGGGATGTCGTGGCCTACTCGAACGAGAGAGGGCTTCCCCTGGTCCTAATCAGCTTGGACCAGGAGAAAGCCTTCGACAGAGTGGGCCACGAATACCTGCAGCTCGTTATGGAGAGGATGGGTCTCGCTCTTGGCCTGAGGAAGTGGGTCAAGATCATCTACAGCGGCCTAAGCAGCAGGGTCCTTGTGAACCGCCACCTGACCGAACCATTTCCGGTCAGGTCGGGGGTCCGGCAGGGTTGTCCCCTGTCGGCCCTGCTGTACGTCCTCTGCTTGGAGCCGTTCATGCAGGCGATCCGCCGGGACGTCCGGGTGACAGGTTTCCATCTCCCGGGTTCCGGCGGAGAGCAACTAAAGGCGCTGGCCTATATGGACGACGTGGCCGTGGTTTGCACGGACGCTCCGTCCGTGGCCAGGGTCGAGGAACTGCTGGACGGCTTCTGCAGGGCGACGGGGGCCGCTGTGAACAAGGCCAAGAGCGAGGTCTACCTCTCCAGGGCATGGCCTGTCGGCCGGGGCCCGCCGACCGTGTTCCCTGTGAAGCCGTCTATCAAGGTTCTGGGGATCACGATCGACGGGACCAACACGGGCACCCGGAGCTGGGAGGAGGCCATAGCGAAGGTCCAAAGGAAGATCCACGGCTGGAGCACAAGGACCTTGACGATGGCTGGTAAGGTGCTGGTCGTAAAGGCCATCCTCTTCCCGATACTCCTCTACGTAGGAATGATCTTCCCCCCAGACAAGGTCATCGCAAAATTAGTGACCCGAATTATATTTCGGTTTGTCTGGGGGAGCAAAATGGAGAGGCTGAAAAGAGTACAGATGGTGAAGGGTACCCTGGATGGAGGCAGGGGGGGTCCCGGACGTTGTGCGGCTGATAAAGGCGCAGGGGCTGGCCTATGTGGTCAAGAACATCCAGGCTGCTGGCAAGAAATTGAGTTTCATGAACCGCTTTTATTTTGCCAGCAGCCTGAGACCATTCGGCCTCTGCGCCATGGATAACACCAGGCCGCACTCGTGGGATCCCCCGCCGTTCTACAGGGCGCTCCGAGCCTTTGCGCTCGAAGTAGGCCTCCATAAAGTCGTGCTGGCCTCCTGGGATTATAAGACCATCTGTAGCCAGATGGATAGAAGATTTCCCTCCCGAAACCTGCCGGTTTATCTGGGCTAACGCTACGCACGTTTGCCTCACGAATACGCAGAAAGATGTCTCCTGGATGGCTGTGAGTCGGTGTCTCCCCACCCGAGTGTTCATGCACAGAAGGGGCATAGCTCCTTATGACACCTGCCCCTATAAGGGTTGCCTGGGGAAGGAGACGGAGGCTCACATCATTAGTGAGTGCCCCTCCGCCCACAGGGTCTGGCTCCTGTTTTCCCCGTTCCTCCACAGGTTTGCCGTTCCTGCGCGGGCGACCGCCCAGCAGATCCTGTACGGTCCGGCCAGGGGAATATCAACATCCACCCTGAGGTGCTGGTGGCGTGTCGTCTGCGCAGTGAAGCAGGCACTGTGGGAGGGACGGAACATCTGTTTGTTCAACAAGCAGGAGCTGGACCCGATTGTCATCGCGCGGAGGGGCATGGTGCTCGTAAGAGACTATGTCAATCTGGAGGTCCACCAGAGGGGCAAGGAGGAAGCCTATAAGAACTGGCACATACAAGATCTGGGGGAGCTCAGGATCCCATGATGGGACCCACCTCCGGGGACGGTCAGTTCCCCCTGCTGGAGCCCGAGTCCAAAGATCTTTTAAAGATTTTACGGATGATTGTTTTTAAAAAGATTTTAAAAACGAATCTTAATTGTTTTTAAAGATTTAGTTGCTTTTAAATCACATTGTTTAGGGTTTTTGGTATAGTTTTGTTATATTCTGTTGTCAAATACATTGACCGTTTTGGAATTAATTTTAAATGCATTGGACCTTTTTTGTTTGTTTTTTATTTTTACTTTTTTAATTGTTTCTTTATTTTGTTCAATGCATTTTCAGTTATTTTCAATGTATTTGACCTTTTTGTTGGTGAGCAGTTTTTGCTTATATCACGTTTGTTTTGTTGTTTTGGGCACGTTTATTTTTAAGTTAATTGTTTTGTTCCTTGTTAAATCACAGATTTTAAAAATTAAGTGATTTTAAGGATTGATATTTTAATGATTTTAATCATAAGTATTAAAAAAATTGAATTGTTTTTATTAATGTAAATGTAAAATACTAAACCAAATAAACAGTTTTACTACACCCACACAGGCAGTAGGGATGTCAATTCCAAGCACCACAGTAAACCAGGGCATAAACCAAAAACCTAGCACAGCAAATAGAGTTCAAACATGAAACCTTTTATTTAAATTCTTCAGAATACACATTACAGGGCAAAACAGAGCTTCCGGCATCCAGCTTCACAGGGGTGGGAGGAGGCAGGGCAATGGGAAAGTCCATGCAAGAAACTAACACTCATAAAAGGACATTAAGAGAGACTCATTCACAAATACAGCGCAGTAGGTTTCACTATAAACACAATCGCCCTCGGTCTCCCTGCAGAGCCACAAAGGGGCAGCACTCAGACTGGGGGGGGGGGGGGGGAAAAAGGAGTGTCAATTTTTGAACAATGGAATTTAACAGTTTTGTAAATAAATGCACCATCTGTTTTGTTAATGCTAGGGGTAAAAGCTTTAACCAAGCCAGTGTGAAAAATCAGTCTATTACCACCTGCTCATTGAATTCTGCAAAGCACTTTAATTCACTAACCTTGGGGAGCAGGTTGCTCGTTTCCTGCAGCCAATCAGCACTTTCACGGGAGCGGTGTTTCCTGCGCAGGAGCAGCCTGCAACACAAGCCAGGTCTGTCACAAGCCTGGGAGAGAAGCGGCGTCACCCTCCATGCTCTCTACAGCTTTCTGCAGAGCCACAGACGGGCAGAGCAGGCAGGAAGCCCCCGCCACAGCCTCTCAAACCACACAGTAGCTTCAAAAAAAGGAGCTGTTCACGGTGAGGAGAGCCGCAGTGCCAAGTGTCCACAGCACACCCGGGTACCTGGGTTTGCATTTCGGTTTTAATCCAAAACTAAAGTGCCACACAGTATAACCCCAGCCAGCACTGACAGACAGCCCAGCCCTCCTTCAGTACCTGGGGCAGGTCCTTGATCATGTGCTGGTCCCCTTTCACCTCCACCTCGATGTCCGTCTCGGTGTCATTGAACGTGCGGTTTTCCTCGCTGTCCGTCGACCCTTCAGTGCTTGGCTGGAGAGGGAAGGGACGCGTCAGACCAAATTACTGCGCTCCCTCCCTCGAACTCCAGTCTCCTCCTCCCTCCATCGCCCCTCACAGACCTCCGAGTAGCTCCTTCCTCCTGCTCACCTTGTAGTACCTGCTCTCCTCCCCCGTACTCATTTCCCAGCTTCCCCTCCTCCACCCCGCTCACCTGATAGTCAGGGTCGTTCTCGCTGTCCTCGTCTCCCAGCTCCACAGTCAGCGCCTCCACCCAGGACTGCTGCTCCTCCTCATCCAGGTCGTCCTGCTTCCTCTTGCTGCCCTTCCCGGAAGGCTTGGTGGGAGAGCAGAGCATCTCTGCAGGACACAGGAGGGAGACTGGACCCACAAGTGGAGTGCGGCCGATCCCAACAAACCTCTAACCTACCCACCCTACTAGTATTTTTTTACCAATTAAGCCCAACTATAGGGCTCAATTGAGCATTTTAATTATTCAGACTAAAGAAAAGCCAGCAGGACCAGAGGGTGGATATTCCATCACTTCAACAGCTATCCATTTAATTCCAAACCCCTTTTTCAACCCCTTCCCTGGAGTGCCGCAGCGCAGTGCTGACCTGGGGAGAGGGAGCAGCCGATACTCGTGCAGACAGGGTACCCCAGCACACACTGCAGCCAGAGGGGGGTGACGGAGAGCAGCAGCCGGGTGACGCGCCGCAGACGTTTCTTCCCGGTGCGGCAGTGACGGACGTTCCCCGGGGACACGGTCTCCCCGGTGATCTGCCGACCCGCCGCAGGGGACAGCCCGGCCAGGCCGCGCAGGGCACGCACCTGCATACACACAGACATGTGAAAATGTTCAGTCCTGGTTTAAGGAATACATTAAAATAGAAATTGAAACCTCGGTCACACCGGAATTTTTAATCTTTACATGCAAGGGGCCACTGACACTCGGCAGTGTTAGTCACAGAGCTAGTTACTGTGGCTTCAAGAGCATTTCATGTGAACAAGGGTAAATGCCACATTTCACTTTACAAATCAAACTCTCCGCCAGAGGGCAGTATTGTGTAATTTATAGTGTGAATGTAATTCATTTAAATACTTAACACTTTTCCTGTGAAACTGAACAATAGAAGGGAAAAAGTGACAATGCATATTACTTTTTTTTTTTTTTTTTTACAACTAGTTGTATTGTTATACATTTACCATGTTGCCTTACCATAACCTTGAAGGGCCAAAGCTGCGCAAGTTGGCTTATGAGGCGGCTCAGGAACCCGGATGTCGCCACTGGCCGAACCTGTAAAAGCAGGAAGGCGATTCCTTAAGAGTGGTCCAGTGTAGGATGCAATAGTTCCCGGCCATAAAAAAAAAAAACCTCATATGAGCAAATTTCATTTCCCAGTGGCAACTGCGTATTGACCTTGAAAACTCCAGGAATACATTAGATTAATGGAAGGAAACTGCACTTACATTTTAACGTAGAATAGTTTCCCAGCTGTATGCTGGATGCTGACAATTAAATAAGATCAAATGAATACACATTTACGTTAGATTTAAGAGATTCATTTGTTTATACTCCAATTTAAAATTAAGTTTTACGTGGTGTATATGTGTAAAAGTGATATTTGTTGAGGTTCTGTCAATGCAAATATGTAAGCATACAATGTGACCTTTAATATTACAGAATTAGCCATACTTTCCACATGCCTGTCTGTAGCCATAATGAATTGTACATCTAAAAATAACACCCCACCCTGCCTCCCTTTTGATTAATAAAGTACAGGAATACATGCAATGACAGAACATTTTAAAGGTTGTTTAACATTGGGCCGGATTTCTATAAATTCTAATGTTGTAGGCTATGTATATTATGCAATTTTAAACAGTTGCATACATAAATGTATGATCGATTTTCGTAATGTCTATTTTATATAAATTCCACACTGCATGGAATAGTACAGCGTTTTACAGTATTTTGACTATTCAATTAATCTCAACTTATTCATGAAATGCATCATCCGTGAGCCGCTGAAAACAGGCCTTTCATTGTTTGACATGTTATTAAGGACCAAATTGTCAAGTATGAAAATAAAATTGCCACTAGCAAACAAACTCTGGTATTTCGCCATGTTAGCATTCGTTTAACATGTATATCCGTTTATTTGCATTATTCCAACACACTCCGGGAGTTTCGAGGTCAACACGCAGTGGCCGCCGGGAAATGAAGTGTGCTGATGAGCTTCCGTGTTTAAAAATGCGCATGCTCAGCATTGCGTAGAAATCTAAGAGACGAAGCCGGAAAGGGGGTGAGAAGACTTGTATTGCCGGGAACTACCGTGTCCTGCACCGGGAACTACCGTGTCCTGCACCGGGAACTACCGTGTCCTGCACCGGGAACTACCGTGTCCTGCACCGGGAACTACCGTGTCCTGCACCGGGAACTACCGTGTCCTGCACCGGGAACTACCGTGTCCTGCACCCCTGTAATAAGAGCGGAACTGATCCCACACCAGAAATCGCGATGACGTCATCAAAGCCCGTCGGAGTAATTTTCGGGGGGAGGTTTAGGAAGTGCAATCGTTACATTAACACGTGTATCGTATCTTACTATTGTGAGACGCGTAACAGATCTCCCCATCCCCTAACGATGGCACAAAACCACATTTAAAATCTGCACGCTCGGACAGACAGACAGACAGACGCAGACAATATAGAGTAAAGTGCCAGAACAGACGATTATAAAGGCTAATTCTGAAGCACATTCAAATAACACCGATTTTTGGGGTTTTACCTCTGGCTCGATCTCGGAGCCGCTCTCATGGTCGTAGAAGTAGGCCTGCGTCATTTCGGCGATGGCAGCGGGGCAGGACAAGGCGGACAAGTAACCTGTCATCGCCGAGCTCAGCCAATCAGAGCGCTCCGTTCCCCCCACCAATGAAATTACATCTGACTGGACCAATTGTCCAATCAATCAATCAATCAATTAATCAATTACTTTAATAACACAACATAGTGGATATCATTATGAAGCATCCTATAGAAGCAATTCATACAGGAACGTATCAATAAGTATACTACTACTACTGCTACTACTAATAATAATAATAAAAATAATAAAAGAAGAAGAATGACTAGACTTTGTGTGGTTTGTATGAAATATGTATTATTTTAATGATTGTATGCGGGTTAATATTAGTGATAGTAACTGAGGCAGTAGAATTTAAGTTAGTGTCATGCATCAATGTAATAGCAGGTATTGCAGTAATACGTCATAGTATAACTAAGTACGTATTATTATTGTTTCATGTATGTCAGTATGTATTTATTTGTTTGTTTATTTGTTATCACAACAGATCATATAGCGGAAACAGCCCCCGAGACTACCTACACCGTCTTTACATCCCAAGCCCTTTAATATGCAAATACGAGTCCAATAAGGAAGAGACAGACGACTGTGGCACAAGATACAGATGCCATTCGAGACCAAAAACTGTAATAGCGACCAACAAGTGTCAAAGAGGAGCACATATAGAGTAACAGCAGCAGTTATTACAGGATATATTAGACAGACATTAGAAACTTGTATGATGCTTGATTTGTAATTTTGTATTGTATTATTGCACTTTCGTATTGCTCTTGTATCCTGTAAGTCGCCCTGGATAAGAGCGTCTGCCAATAAATACATAAATGAAAAGTTGTTAAATCGGTATGTTGAATTAATATAGCCTACGTTCTATGTATTATTGTTTCACGTATTTTAAAAAACAATACATTAGAAAGTTTAATAGTAAATGGTTAGCCTATATATTAAATATGTTCCAAAAAAATGTATTTGTCTTTTTAAAACGTTTATTTTATTATTATTTGGTTGCTCACTACAGTAACGTACCATTTGTACTACTGAGAGATAAATAGAGAGATTCTACACAAAATGTAAAATGTTTCTGTATTTATTGTCCCCTTGCCCTGCTCCTGAGCACTGGACATGTCTGTCTATGGCTGGGCAACACTGCTGTCACTCATGCCAATAAAACTCCTTTTAATTTGAATTTGAATGCGAATCGACACACTGAAAATATGTCCAAAGTTGGCGTCCGTTTCCGCCGGCGGGCTGCTCTCTCGTCACTGCATGTTGTGTCAGGAGTGGGAGAGAGGATGGAGAGACAGAGACACGCACAGGGGCCGGTGAGAGAGCAGGTATAGGGGGCAGTGCAGATGGGGGGGTGCAGCAGTATACACTATAAAAGCGCCGGCGTGTGCTTCTCTCAGAGACACACTGGACGCGAAGATGAGCCGCAGCCTCTCCGTGAGCAGGACCTTCAGCGCTGGAAACGGCCGAGACACCGCCAGCCCCGGGGCGACAGACGCTCCGCAGCACCGGGAGGCGACTCGCCGACACAGCAGTTGCAGCATCCGAGCGCTGATGTGGGGGGCGACCGGCCAGCGCTCCCTGGGTAGCCCCCTGGGGTCCGCCAACAAACCGGGGAAGGACAGCGTGTTTAACTTCGTTGTGACGCCGGAGAGCATCCCCCAATTCACTATCCCCAACCTGGGGAGGGAGAGGAAGGAGGAAGGGGAGGACGAACCAGAGGTTAAAGAAGAACAAGAAGAAGAAGAGGAGGAGGAGGAGGGGGGAGGCTGGGGCAGCCCCAAGGAAGAGGGCGACCCAGTTCAGCGTCAGTCCTCCTCCCTGTCCTCCTCCGCCTCCTCATCTTCCTCGGGGTGCTGGTTCCCCCCACAATTCCGCACAGCCCGTCGGAGCAGCTCGGACATCTTCAGCAAGACCCTCCCGCCACACCCACTGCCCCGGAAGAGCTCCTTCCCCTGCTGCCCTTTCCTGGATGTCCAGCTGTTCCCCGACCCTGCCACCAGAGCGGCGCTCTCCCTGCCTCACCTGCCCAAGGTCACCACGCCCTACGGCTTCCTCATGCTGGGCCAGAGCCCCCAGGTGGCTAGCGAGGAGGACCTCTTCTTCCAGGTGGGGGAAGCGGCGACCGCAGGGGGGCAGCGGCAGCCCTGGAGCATGGAGGAAGAGTTCAAGGACATTGCTGCCCCCCCTACCTCTGCCCTGGACCTCAACAACAACCCGGCCCCCAAGACCCAGGCTGCCACCCGAGCCGCCCGCCGCCCATCCCTTCCAGTGGTCGCCCATCTCTGCGGCAAGGACCAGGGTGGGGCCAAGACCAAAGCTAGCCCAGCTCCCGCCAACCACAAGTCCAGGTTTCGGGGGCTCCTGCGCAAACACCTGGCCAGCCTCAGGGAGATGAGCAACACATCTCTGCAGCCCGGCAAGAGCAAGCAGGCAGATGCCCCCTGTCGGAAACTCTGAGGACGATGCCAGCTATTCATCATGTGACCCAGTCAGGAAGTGAGAGCCGAGCTGGAGCCCAAACTAGGAGAGACTGTGGGACTGTGTATTTTTTAACTTATTGTGTGTTACAATGTTTATTTGCACTGTGTTTTAGATGATGCCAAAGTGCTTCACTGAAAGAAATAATAAAGAAAGAAATCTATTGCTGGCCTTTCATTCCTTCTGGTTTGGTTTTAACTCTTGGTTTTAACAGCTGGGCTGCATGACTCTCCACCAGGGATGCCCAAAGTCCAGTCCTTAGGGGTTTGTAAGGGTCTTTATATAGTAATAGTGACCGATAAAAAACATGTAATTAAATGTAATAAAGTAAACCAAGTGGGTAGACAATCAGTGAATGGCCCTGAAGCATTGGCCACAACTAGGAGGAGAGGAGAAGAGGAGAGGAAACCCCAGTCAGTGTATGGGCATTAATGCTTCTCCCTGTCAATATGCCTTCTATTCCATACCTTAATTGATTTATTTCCAATTAGTTAATCACTCTCGTTAAGTCCATGCTATGCTTTGGACGGGGGATGCTTTACACACAGGGACTCCTCAAGACCAATTAAGGTCAGGAACGATTCGCACACAGCCCCCCCCCCCACCTCCCCAGGACCCTCACCGCACACTGTGTGCTCATACTTGCGTGATGGTTGTGTCAGTGTTGCCTTCTCAGAGTAGTTCACGCCAGTGAACGCTGCTGTGAGAAGATGTGATGCCAATCTGACGGGAGGGAGTGGGTGTGGAATGAGGTGGGGGGGTTGGTCTGTGATTGAATGTCAGTGAACCCCCCACCCCACCCTCATCCACTCTACATCCCCCCAGAGTCACAGCTTGAGAAGTGCTTGTGCTTGAAATAGAGAGGCGGGGGCCAGACTCCTGCTTTGTCTGTTTTCTGTTTGTTTTGTTTTTCCTTCACCTGCGCTCTCTCTCTCGCTCTCTCTCTCTATCTCTCTCTCTCTCCCTTTCTCTCTTTCTCTAGCCTCCAAACCTCACTGCCTCCCCCCCTCATCTTTCCTTCTCTCTCACATTGATCAATTTCCAAGGATGGGGTCTGTTTCGCATTGTCCCAGCCGGGTTACTCCCTCACTCCCTCTGCCTTTTTATTTTGCTTTCTCTCTTTCACCGTCACTCTGTGGTCTGGCGAAGTGAGTCAGCCTCTTGATAAATAGAGAAGCTGAGAGAGAGAGAGAGAGAAAGAGCAAAAGAGAAAGGTAGAGAGAGAAAGAGAGATCGCCCACACTGTCTTTAAAAGCCCTCCAGATGTCTCTGTAGTGAGTGGCACTGAGGAGGAACAGAGCGAGAGAGAGAGAGAGGGAGAGAGACGAGAAAGAGAGACACAGAGTGAAGAGTGAAATGGTGCAGAATGAAAACTCCTCCACTTTCTCTTCAGTTCAATTCTCCATGGGTGAGGAGGAGGCGTTTACAGACAGGGTGTAAAGGGGACACACAAGGGCGTTACTTGCAAAGGGCCTGTGGAAGTTCCTCCCAGTTCCTCTCTCACTCGCCACGTTGCATGTCGCTGTTAGTCAAGGCTTTTTGCTCTTTGGAGCAAAATCATGAATAACCTAATATAGAAGTAATAATAATAATAATAATAATAATAATAATAATAATAATAATAATAAAGACGATTGTTTTAATTATTATTATCTAACAGGGAGTACTTGAAATCAGAGAAAAACTGTTGTATGATACTGTACCGTCCCTGAAGTGCAGAATAGAAAGAATACAAGTGGATCCGCTTTCACAAGCTAACGTCGCCCTCTAGTGGATATAAGGCATACATGCCCTGCACTACTCATTTCCAGTTGTGTTATTATTAGAAGCAAATTAGAAAACTGCCACCGTCTGCGTATCTCAGTTATGTTCTGCATCTCCAAACAGACAGGCAGACACTGTGTTTCTCCAGACCCAGAGATAACAGCTCAGTGTTGATGAAATCAAGACGTGGCCGCCAGCACTGTTGAGCCATGCTGTGTTAAAACACACACACACACACACACACACACACACACACACACGTTATGTTCCTTTCGCAAGAGAACTGACACGACATCAGCAACCGTCTGCGGCGCCACTTCCCTCTGCACACCGCGGTCCCCTGCTCGGTCCCGCGGCAGCCCGTGTGGTGGTGGCACCGTGTCCCCCCGGCTCTCACCCCCAGCACGCTGCTGCACCCCCCACCTGCGCGTATAACACTTTCCACAGTGTCCTGTGCCGTGCGCTGCTGATGCAATTGCGGTTTTGACTGTCAGACACCCGGCATCAGCGCCTGGAGACGTGTGACTGACGAGATAACACCAGAGCATGGCACAGCTGCTGCACGGCAAACTGGTTTGTGTACTGCAGTGTAGTGTGCTGTAGTGTAGTGTAGTGTAGTGTAGTGTAGTGTAGTGTGCTGTAGTGTAGTATAGTGTAGTGTAGTGTGCTGTAGTGTAGTGTAGTGTGCTGTACTGTAGTGTAGTATAGTGTAGTGTAGTGTAGTGTGCTGTACTGTAATGCAGTGTGCTGTAGTGTAGTGTAGTATAGTGTAGTGTGCTGTAGTGTAGTGTAGTATAGTGTAGTGTAGTGTGCTGTAGTGTAGTGTAGGTTAGCCTAGTGCTGTGTGCTGTAGTGTAGTGTAGTGTGCTGTAGTGTAGTGTAGTGTAGTGTGCTGTACTGTAGTGTAGTATAGTGTAGTGTAGTGTAGTGTGCTGTACTGTAATGCAGTGTGCTGTACTGTAGTGTAGTATAGTGTAGTGTGCTGTAGTGTAGTGTAGTATAGTGTAGTGTAGTGTGCTGTAGTGTAGTGTAGTGTAGTGTAGTATAGTGTAGTGTGCTGTAGTGTGCTGTAGTGTAGTGTAGTGTAGTGTAGTGTAGTGTGCTGTACTGTAGTGTAGTATAGTGTAGTGTAGTGTAGTGTGCTGTACTGTAATGCAGTGTGCTGTACTGTAGTGTAGTATAGTGTAGTGTGCTGTAGTGTAGTGTAGTATAGTGTAGTGTAGTGTGCTGTAGTGTAGTGTAGTGCAGTGTGCTGTAGTGTAGTGTAGTGTAGTGTAGTGTAGTGTAGTATAGTGTAGTGTGCTGTAGTGTGCTGTAGTGTAGTGTAGTGTGCTGTAGTGTAGTGTAGTGTAGTGTGCTGTACTGTAGTGTAGTATAGTGTAGTGTAGTGTAGTGTGCTGTACTGTAATGCAGTGTGCTGTACTGTAGTGTAGTATAGTGTAGTGTGCTGTAGTGTAGTGTAGTATAGTATAGTGTAGTGCACTGTGCTGTAGTGTAGTGTAGTGTAGTGTAGTCTAGTGTAGTGTGCTGTAGTGTAGTGTAGTGTGCTGTAGTGTGCTGTAGTGTAGTGTAGTGTAGTGTGCTGTAGTGTAGTGTAGTGTAGTGTGCTGTAGTGTAGTGTAGTATAGTGTAGTGTGCTGTAGTGTAGTGTAGTGTAGTGTAGTGTGCTGTAGTGTAGTATAGTGTAGTGTTCTGTAGTGTAGTGTGCTGTAGTGTAGTGTAGTGCAGTGTGCTGTACTGTAGTGTAGGTTAGCCTAGTGCTGTGTGCTGTAGTGTAGTGTAGTGTGCTGTAGTGTAGTGTAGTGTGCTGTACTGTAGTGTAGTATAGTGTAGTGTAGTGTAGTGTGCTGTACTGTAATGCAGTGTGCTGTAGTGTAGTGTAGTATAGTGTAGTGTGCTGTAGTGTAGTGTAGTGTGCTGTACTGTAGTGTAGTATAGTGTAGTGTAGTGTGCTGTAGTGTAGTGTAGTGCAGTGTGCTGTAGTGTAGTGTAGGTTAGCCTAGTGCTGTGTGCTGTAGTGTAGTGTAGTGTGCTGTAGTGTAGTGTAGTGTGCTGTACTGTAGTGTAGTATAGTGTAGTGTAGTGTAGTGTGCTGTACTGTAATGCAGTGTGCTGTAGTGTAGTGTAGTATAGTGTAGTGTGCTGTAGTGTAGTGTAGTGTGCTGTACTGTAGTGTAGTGTTCTGTAGTGTAGTGTGCTGTAGTGTAGTGTAGTGCAGTGTGCTGTACTGTAGTGTAGGTTAGCCTAGTGCTGTGTGCTGTAGTGTAGTGTAGTGTGCTGTAGTGTAGTGTAGTGTGCTGTACTGTAGTGTAGTATAGTGTAGTGTAGTGTAGTGTGCTGTACTGTAATGCAGTGTGCTGTAGTGTAGTGTAGTATAGTGTAGTGTGCTGTAGTGTAGTGTAGTGTGCTGTACTGTAGTGTAGTATAGTGTAGTGTAGTGTGCTGTAGTGTAGTGTAGTGCAGTGTGCTGTAGTGTAGTGTAGTGTAGTGTAGTGTGCTGTAGTGTAGTGTAGTGTGCTGTAGTATAGTGTAGTGTAGTGTGCTGTAGTGTAGTGTAGTGCTGTGTGCTGTAGTGTAGTGTAGTGTGCTGTACTGTAGTGTAGTATAGTGTAGTGTAGTGTGCTGTAGTGTAGTGTAGTGCAGTGTGCTGTAGTGTAGTGTAGGTTAGCCTAGTGCTGTGTGCTGTAGTGTAGTGTAGTGTGCTGTAGTGTAGTGTAGTGTGCTGTACTGTAGTGTAGTATAGTGTAGTGTAGTGTAGTGTGCTGTACTGTAATGCAGTGTGCTGTAGTGTAGTGTAGTATAGTGTAGTGTGCTGTAGTGTAGTGTAGTGTGCTGTACTGTAGTGTAGTGTTCTGTAGTGTAGTGTGCTGTAGTGTAGTGTAGTGCAGTGTGCTGTACTGTAGTGTAGGTTAGCCTAGTGCTGTGTGCTGTAGTGTAGTGTAGTGTGCTGTAGTGTAGTGTAGTGTGCTGTACTGTAGTGTAGTATAGTGTAGTGTAGTGTAGTGTGCTGTACTGTAATGCAGTGTGCTGTAGTGTAGTGTAGTATAGTGTAGTGTGCTGTAGTGTAGTGTAGTGTGCTGTACTGTAGTGTAGTATAGTGTAGTGTAGTGTAGTGCAGTGTGCTGTAGTGTAGTGTAGTGTAGTGTAGTGTGCTGTAGTGTAGTGTAGTGTGCTGTAGTATAGTGTAGTGTAGTGTGCTGTAGTGTAGTGTAGTGCTGTGTGCTGTAGTGTAGTGTAGTGTGCTGTACTGTAGTGTAGTATAGTGTAGTGTAGTGTAGTGTGCTGTAATGCAGTGTGCTGTACTGTAGTGTAGTATAGTGTAGTGTGCTGTAGTGTAGTGTAGTGTGCTGTAGTGTAGTGTAGTGCAGTGTGCTGTAGTGTAGTGTAGTGTAGTGTGCTGTAGTGTAGTGTAGTGTAGTGTAGTGTGCTGTAGTGTAGTATAGTGTAGTGTGCTGTAGTGTAGTGTAGTGCAGTGTGCTGTACTGTAGTGTAGGTTAGCCTAGTGCTGTGTGCTGTAGTGTAGTGTAGTGTGCTGTAGTGTAGTGTAGTATAGTGTAGTGTAGTGTGCTGTAGTGTAGTGTAGTGCAGTGTGCTGTAGTGTAGTGTAGTGTAGTGTGCTGTAGTGTAGTGTAGTGTAGTGTGCTGTAGTGTAGTATAGTGTAGTGTTCTGTAGTGTAGTGTAGTGCAGTGTGCTGTACTGTAGTGTAGGTTAGCCTAGTGCTGTGTGCTGTAGTGTAGTGTAGTGTAGTATAGTGTAGTGTGCTGTAGTGTAGTGTAGTGTAGTGTAGTGTGCTGTAGTGTAGTGTAGTGTGCTGTACTGTAGTGTAGTATAGTGTAGTGTAGTGTAGTGTAGTGTGCTGTACTGTAATGCAGTGTGCTGTACTGTAGTGTAGTATAGTGTAGTGTGCTGTAGTGTAGTGTAGTGTGCTGTACTGTAGTGTAGTATAGTGTAGTGTAGTGTGCTGTAGTGTAGTGTAGTGCAGTGTGCTGTAGTGTAGTGTAGTGTGCTGTAGTGTGCTGTAGTGTAGTGTAGTGTAGTGTGCTGTAGTATAGTGTAGTGTAGTGTGCTGTAGTGTAGTGTAGTGCAGTGTGCTGTACTGTAGTGTAGGTTAGCCTAGTGCTGTGTGCTGTAGTGTAGTGTAGTATAGTGTAGTGTGCTGTAGTGTAGTGTAGTGTGCTGTAGTGTAGTGTAGTGTAGTGTGCTGTAGTGTGCTGTAGTGTAGTGTAGTGTAGTGTGCTGTAGTGTAGTGTAGTGTGCTGTAGTGTGCTGTAGTGTGCTGTAGTGTAGTGTAGTGTAGTGTGCTGTAGTGTAGTGTAGTGTGCTGTAGTGTGCTGTAGTGTGCTGTAGTGTAGTGTGCTGTAGTGTGCTGTAGTGTAGTGTAGTGTAGTGTGCTGTAGTGTAGTGTAGTATAGTGTAGTGTGCTGTAGTGTAGTGTAGTGTAGTGTAGTGTGCTGTATTGTGTTGTAGTGTAGTGCAGTGTGCTGTACTGTAGTGTAGGTTAGCTTAGTGCTGTGTGCTGTAGTGTAGTGTAGTGTAGTATAGTGTAGTGTAGTGTGCTGTAGTGTAGTGTAGTGTAGTGTGCTGTAGTCTGCTGTAGTGTAGTGTAGTGTAGTGTGCTGTAGTTTAGTATAGTGTAGTGTGCTGTACTGTAATGCAGTGTGCTGTACTGTAGTGTAGTATAGTGTAGTGTGCTGTAGTGTAGTGTAGTGTGCTGTACTGTAGTGTAGTATAGTGTAGTGTAGTGTGCTGTAGTGTAGTGTAGTGCAGTGTGCTGTAGTGTAGTGTAGTGTAGTGTAGTGTAGTGTGCTGTAGTGTAGTGTAGTGTAGTGTGCTGTAGTATAGTGTAGTGTAGTGTGCTGTAGTGTAGTGTAGTGCAGTGTGCTGTACTGTAGTGTAGGTTAGCCTAGTGCTGTGTGCTGTAGTGTAGTGTAGTATAGTGTAGTGTGCTGTAGTGTAGTGTAGTGTGCTGTAGTGTAGTGTAGTGTAGTGTGCTGTAGTGTTCTGTAGTGTAGTGTAGTGTAGTGTGCTGTAGTGTAGTGTAGTGTAGTGTGCTGTAGTGTGCTGTAGTGTAGTATAGTGTAGTGTGCTGTAGTGTAGTGTAGTGTGCTGTAGTGTAGTGTAGTATAGTGTAGTGTGCTGTAGTGTAGTATAGTGTAGTGTGCTGTAGTGTAGTGTAGTATAGTGTAGTGTGCTGTAGTGTAGTGTGCTGTATTGTGCTGTAGTATAGTGTAGTGTGCTGTAGTGTAGTGTAGTGTAGTGTGCTGTAGTGTAGTGTAGTGTGCTGTAGTGTGTTGTAGTGTAGTGCAGTGTGCTGTACTGTAGTGTAGGTTAGCCTAGTGCTGTGTGCTGTAGTGTAGTGTAGTGTAGTATAGTGTAGTGTAGTGTGCTGTAGTGTAGTGTGCTGTAGTCTGCTGTAGTGTAGTGTAGTGTAGTGTGCTGTAGTTTAGTATAGTGTAGTGTGCTGTAGTGTAGTGTAGTGTAGTGTAGTGTGCTGTAGTGTAATGTAGTGCAGTGTGCTGTAGTATAGTGTAGTGTGCTGTAGTGTGCTGTAGTGTAGTGTAGTGCAGTGTGCTGTAGTGTAGTGTAGTATAGTGTAGTGTAGTGTAGTGCAGTGTAGTGTGCTGTAGAGTAGTGTAGTGTGCTGTACTGTAATGCAGTGTGCTGTAGTGTAGTGTAGTATAGTGTAGTGTGCTGTAGTGTAGTGTAGTGTAGTGTAGTGTGCTGTAGTGTAGTGTAGTGTGCTGTAGTGTAGTGTAGTGTAGTGTGCTGTAGTCTGCTGTAGTGTAGTGTAGTGTAGTGTGCTGTAGTTTAGTATAGTGTAGTGTGCTGTACTGTAATGCAGTGTGCTGTACTGTAGTGTAGTATAGTGTAGTGTGCTGTACTGTAATGTAGTATAGTGTAGTGTAGTGTGCTGTAGTGTAGTGTAGTGCAGTGTGCTGTAGTGTAGTGTAGTGTAGTGTAGTGTAGTGTGCTGTAGTGTAGTGTAGTGTAGTGTGCTGTAGTATAGTGTAGTGTAGTGTGCTGTAGTGTAGTGTAGTGCAGTGTGCTGTACTGTAGTGTAGGTTAGCCTAGTGCTGTGTGCTGTAGTGTAGTGTAGTATAGTGTAGTGTGCTGTAGTGTAGTGTAGTGTAGTGTGCTGTAGTGTTCTGTAGTGTAGTGTAGTGTAGTGTGCTGTAGTGTAGTGTAGTGTAGTGTGCTGTAGTGTGCTGTAGTGTAGTGTAGTGTAGTGTGCTGTAGTGTAGTATAGTGTAGTGTGCTGTAGTGTAGTGTAGTATAGTGTAGTGTGCTGTAGTGTAGTATAGTGTAGTGTGCTGTAGTGTAGTGTAGTATAGTGTAGTGTGCTGTAGTGTAGTGTGCTGTATTGTGCTGTAGTATAGTGTAGTGTGCTGTAGTGTAGTGTAGTGTAGTGTGCTGTAGTGTAGTGTAGTGTGCTGTAGTGTGTTGTAGTGTAGTGCAGTGTGCTGTACTGTAGTGTAGGTTAGCCTAGTGCTGTGTGCTGTAGTGTAGTGTAGTGTAGTATAGTGTAGTGTAGTGTGCTGTAGTGTAGTGTAGTGTAGTGTGCTGTAGTCTGCTGTAGTGTAGTGTAGTGTAGTGTGCTGTAGTTTAGTATAGTGTAGTGTGCTGTAGTGTAGTGTAGTATAGTGTAGTGTGCTGTAGTGTAATGTAGTGCAGTGTGCTGTAGTATAGTGTAGTGTGCTGTAGTGTGCTGTAGTGTAGTGTAGTGCAGTGTGCTGTAGTGTAGTGTAGTATAGTGTAGTGTAGTGTAGTGCAGTGTAGTGTGCTGTAGAGTAGTGTAGTGTAGTGTAGTGTGCTGTACTGTAATGCAGTGTGCTGTAGTGTAGTGTAGTATAGTGTAGTGTGCTGTAGTGTAGTGTAGTGTAGTGTAGTGTGCTGTAGTGTAGTGTAGTGTGCTGTAGTGTAGTGTAGTGTAGTGTGCTGTAGTGTAGTATAGTGTAGTGTGCTGTAGTGTAGTGTAGTGCAGTGTGCTGTACTGTAGTGTAGGTTAGCCTAGTGCTGTGTGCTGTAGTGTAGTGTAGTGTAGTGTGAGTTGTATCAGGGGGGCATAAGGTTTATGTTTTTATACACTTTCTTCACACAGAAATATGGAGAGAGTGAGCAGAGAGAGCAGAGAGAGGAAAAGACAGTCGAAGCCCCTCCTCCTTTCTCTCTCTGTCTCTCTCTCAGAGTTGAGGTTTGAAAATGTACAGCTGTGTTTGTACCAACCCAAAGCCTCACAGATCGCAGTACAGATAGCACACACAGCCCCCTGAGAACACGGGCACACACTCATTCTCATACACACGCACACACACACACACATACACACACGCACATGCATGGGGAGACCAGTGGGGAGAGCGACATAAGAGGGCAACCAGGGCAAGGAAGAGTGACACAAGAATGACACAATAAGACACTTGGAAATTAGGAAATGTAGTATAAAAGAGAGAGTGTGTGTGTGTGTGTGTGTGTGTGTGAGAGAGAGAGAGAGAGAGAGAGAGAGAGAGAGAGAGGAAGGAAGGAAGAGATTGTGAAACTGAGGTTAATGAGAGACGTACCCAGGTGAGAGAGGGACATGGTGAGAAGCACAGAGAGACAGAGCGAGTGGAGAGAGAGAAACACGCACAGTGAGACAGAGGCAGAGAGAGAGACAGACGCAGAGTGAGACAGATGCAGAGAAAGGCAGACGCAGAGAGCGGTAGTTTGTGCTGAAGGAAAAGAGGGGAGGAGAGAGCACAGAAAGAAAGAGTGTGTGAGAGTGTGCAATACGAACAGAAAGAGATCGAGAAACACAGAAACAAACAGAAAGACATAGAGAAAAAGAAAGAGAGAAAGAGAGAGAGAGGGAGGAAACTTGCCTGGAATGCATTAGCTGACTCCAGCATGGATGTTTCATCTGGACAGAAAGGTGCAATGGACCGGACAGAGAGATACAGCTGCCCCCCCGCCCTCCCACTCAAACAGCACAGGTAAGAGACAGACAGAGAGACAGTGAGACAGACAGAGAGACAGTGAGACAGACAGAGAGACGATGAGACAGACAGAGAGACAGTGAGACAGACAGTCAGTAGGTCAGTCACTGTGTCTGTGTCAACTGACAGACAGATAGATAGATGCATGCATACCTACAGAGACAGACAGACAGATAGATTGAACAGATAGTCAGTCTCTGCATCAGTCAGTCAGTCAGTCGATCAATCAGTTAGTGAGCCTGTCAGTCTAACCAGATTTTCGGGCCGAGGACAATCTGGATTCTGAAAAGGAAATCCACTAAAAATAGAAAACGAACAAACAGCAGCAAGAAAATATTACATTAAAAAGTGTTTCTGTATTTTGAAAGTACTTTATCTGATGCTGCTGCAGCTCACATTTCCTGGTGCAGTCATGTGACCGAGTGAGCAGACCACAGTATCAGATTACGGAGCTGAGGCAGGGTCTTTGCCATCTCCTCTCTCTCCCTCCATCCTTCTCTCTCTTTCTCTCTCTCCCTCACTCTCCCTCTCCCCCCGACTCTCTCTGACTCTCTCATGTCCTCTCTCTCTCTCAGATGTAAAGGTGGCTTTATTGGCAAGACCAACAGGTGTTGACAAAGCAGTTTCGCACAGAACGTACCCTCTCTCTGTCTGTGTCGGTTTCTATCACTCTCTCTCCATCCTTACTTCTCTCTTTGCTTCTCACTCTGTTGACTGACTGGTTAACTCATCAGTTGACTGACTGACTGAATGCCCATTTAACTGACTAAGTTTGTCTCTCTGTCCGTGTCTCTCTCTTCTGGTCTTCATGTCTGTCTCTCTGTCTGTGCGCAGGGGTCGCTTGTCCCGAGGTTCGAGCAGTGGCTCCAGTTTCGAGGAGGTAGAGGCGGCCCCCTGGAGCCCCCTGTCCCCACCACCCTGCCACCCTACCCTGCCCGAGGAGCCTGATACCCCCATGTATTGCCAAGCCCCGCAGTGTCCCACACACAGCCACCACAGTGAGTATCTCCTATCTCAGACACGCTGATGCACTGACACACAGAGAGACACGTTGACACACTGATGCACAGAGACATGCTGACACACTGAGACACTGAGATACATTACAAAAGGAAGTACGCACACCAATAGTGTAGATGAGGTGCAGGTCAGCGAGAACAAGTCACTAACCACACACTCAATATGCAATCCCCCCAAAAATCAATATTTATTTAAGAAAAAGCCGACGTTTTTACACTTACGTGCCTTAATCATGTTCACCACATTGATGAAGGCAGATACATTTATTTATTGTGTGTTGAAGAGTGTGTTGATGTGTGAAGTGTGAATGAGTGTTTGTGTGTGTGTGTGAATGTGAGTCCGATCTTAAACAGCTACTGCGTGGCTTTACACCGCACTCACATGCGGAAAGTGGAAACCTTCACAAACAGACGAGAGAAGCACGACTGTGAAAAAGCAAAGCAGAAAAAGTTCACAGGAACCAACAAAAGCACTGATTCAACTCCTGAACTGAGCGCAGCTTTCAGAACCTGAACGCAGTTGCAAACCTCAGCCTCGACCTCAGCCTCGACCTCAAGTCTTTCACTATGAGAGCCCGGGGATTAAATTTAGTCATTTAAAATAAACTGAATTGGATACTAATCGTTAATGATGACTAAAGGAGGTTTCATGACCAGTGTTGAGTATATGTGTCTCTATCTTCATATCTCCTCTATCGCTGTCTGTCTGTTTCCACCCCTCCCTTCGCCCTCCTCTCATTTCAAAGCTTTAACACCCGCGACCACTTCTCCTCTTAGTGGGGGAAGTAACACCTGCAACTGTGTATTTGGAAAACCAAAACAGACAGACTGGAACTAACTGACAGACTGGCAGACAGACAGAGGGAGAGACACAAACACAGAAAGTCAGAGACAGACACACACAGAGACAGTCACCTCTAACCAAAAGAGCAACAAGGATCTCAGACTTCATCTCTCTTTCTCCCCCCATCAGACCAGACCCACAGTCGTCAGGGGAGAATTCACTCTGATGACACCGAGGACTGCCCCCCGCCTCTGCCGCGGAAACTGACCCGCGCTCTCTCCCTGCCGGGGGACTGTCTGCTTCCCTCCTACCCTCGGGGCCGGGGCGTCAGCAACCCCCTGTACATGCTGCTGTCGGCCCACCACCATTCCCAGCTCAGAAACGGGGCGGAGGGCAGTTACAGCTCCTCCTCCACCGTCCACCAGCACCCCTCCTGCCAGATCCTCGACCTCCTGACCTTCGACACCCCGGACCACCTGCTCCCGGCCGTCCTGCGGGACCTGTGCAGTCAGGAGCAGGTGTCTGCGGATCTGCAGCAGCGCCACCTGCTGTTCCTGCGGAAGATGGCCCGGCGGCTGGAGGCGGAGCTCCTGGACAGCCCGGGGAAGGGGACTGTGCAAGGCGCGGAGCTGGAGTCGGCGGGGTCTTGGCAACTGGAGGATTTCGTGCTGTGTGAGGGGCACCAGCCACACTGCCAGGCAGGGGGCGCTGTTTACTACGCCGTGCGCTCTACCAAACTGCCAGGGAAGCTGATGGCAGCCAAGGTTAGATAATTCATTAATTCCACTAATTCCACGGTGACTGACTGACACACTGATGCTGACTGATGTCCGTCTGTCTGATTGAGCGACACTGACTGACACTCTGCCTCACTGTGGGCACTGTTGGTCTTGCCCTGGCCCTCACCCTTGACCTAATAAGGTCATGCGACTGTGCTGAAACCCGCCCCAGAGCAACTTCCTCTCACTCCGCGCTCGAACTCTGTTGGGAAATGTAACTGTTTCCGAGAGGGCAAGGGGGGGTGCATGGACCACAGGATGTCGACACTGAGTAGAGAAGAGTTGCCGGGGTGTGCGGGTGTGTGTGGATGCCTATAGGTAGGTGTGTGTGTGTGTGTTTGTGAGAGAGAGAGCGAGAGAGTGTGTGTCATTGGGAAAGATTCCTGTGTGTGTTAATCCTTCTCCTGCGGAGTATGAACTCAGGCTGAATATATACATGTTTTTAAGCTTCTAAACCTCTCTTTACACATGTATATATACTGTATAGTGCTGTGTATGAATCTCCTGTGCTATCTGCTGTCCCCTGCACAGGTGCACAGGCCCATACCTGGCAGCCACATCGGACTGGAGGCCCAGATGTCCCTGCCCCCCCACGCCAACATTCAGAGGGTCTATGCACACTTCCCACAATGCCCTGCGTGGGCCATAGACTGCCAGTCTCAGAAGCAGCCAGCAGAGGGTGGTGTGGCACAGCAATCCAGGGTGCAGCAATCAGACTCACCAGTAGAGGGAAGTCCTACAGATCAGGACACAAGCACAGAGAGAGGGGCCACAGGCTCCCAGATCACAGTGCAGTTTCCCCAGCCACCAACAGTGGACAAAATGGTCCCTGACAGCCCTGACGGAGGTTCAGTGGGGAGGAGCAGAACTGTGGCACAGGAAAGTGATGGAGAGGAGAGTATGCCATTGCCGGGGGCCACAAGCTACGAGGTGTCAATCGAGGGGGCGTTGCCGGTGGCGACTCTGGCGGATTTCCTGCGGGAGGGGCGTGGTCTCCGTGGCAACTCAGCGGACGTGCACCAGCGGCGCCTCTGTCTGCTCCTGCTGCAGCTGAGCGACGCGCTGCCCCACCTGCGCAGACACACCACCGCCCGCGGCAGCCTGCAGCCGGACAGACTGCTCCTGGTGTGGGACGGGGAGCAAGGAAGAGGGGGAGAGGCCGGAGAGGAAGGGGAAGGAATGAGAGGGAGGGGGACAGACATGCAGAAAGGAGAGGGAGAGGAGGGAAGGGAGGGAGAGGATGCAGAGGAGAACGAGAGACAGAGAGGAGGAAAGGCAAAGGAGGGGGAGGGAGAGCGTGTGAAGAGAGGGAGCAAGAGAGAGGCAGGGCAGGGCTGGGAGGGAGGGTCCGTGCATTGGCGGTGGGAGGGGTGGGGCGCCCCAAGACTGCTGATTTCCGAACTGCAGCCCCAGCCTGTACCGGGCCACAACCAGAAGCAGAACACCGACTCTGACGAGCTCCTGCTGGGCATGCTGATCCGGGAGTGCCTGAGTGGGATGTCCCAGTACCCCAGGGAGGGGCGTACTGACTCTAAAGGCCTGTCCCCTCTGCCCCGGGCCTCCCCCTATCATCGCGGGCTGCAGCGCCTCGCCTCCCTGCTGCTCCTATCCCAGGGCGGGGGCGGAGGCGGGGGCGGGGGCGCGGGCAGGGAAGGGGGGGTCCGAATCGAGATCGGAGGTGTGCTGCAGGCGCTGCTCTGGGGCCCCCGGGCCGAGCTGTTCCAGAATAACCGGCTCAGTCCCGCCCTGCTGCCCAACTGGCTGGCTGTGAAGCGCTCCCTCCTGGTCCTGAAGCTGGCGGAGAGGGGTTGCACTGCGGCGGGGGGGTGGCGGGGGCGGTCACTGGACTGGGAGGACTGTCTGCTTCTGCGCTACCTCTCCCTCACCCCCCCCCAGACACTGCTCGACAGCGCCGCCCTGCTGAACCTGCTGTCCATAGTGGAATGAGTGGAGTCACAGAAAGACACGGACAGACATAAGATACGGACACGGACACGGACACAGACAGAAGCCTTCCTCTACCAGAGTGCTACACCGTCTCACCCCCAGTGGTTGACAGAGGACAGCGCAGATGGACGGGACTCCACAGGTAGTTCCCTATACACCTGCAGGAGGCCTGGCACACTCAATGACACAGCCTGGCAACAGACCAACCAGGGGAAATGCACACCTAGGGCCAGACACCTAACACACCCTCTCTTTCTACTTCCACTCTCTCTCTCATCCACACTTCCTTCCAATCCTTTTTTTTTTTTTTCACTACCCCCCCCCCACCCCCAACACACACAAACCAACAAACCTAGATTTGCTCTCCTCCTTCCCTGCCTCCCTAAGGAACACCGTGTCCCTGTGGGTTTGTTCCCAGTGTTCTTCACAGTAGTAGCAGTGTACTATTTTCACTCTGCTTTGACTAGGGATCTGCAACAGGCAAAGTCTGAGCCACCACCCCCCCCACACACTCATTCAAACTCACAAACACTCTCACTCTCCTCCAGACACAAAGACAGAGATTCCCCTAAATGTGTTCTGGGCCGCTTCCGTGGAAGAACCCTTTAGTATTGAGTAAGATAAGCCAACAGTGTTCAGGTTGGAACTTTAAATATTTAGTTTTCGGGAGCAGGACAAAATGTGGAACCAATATAACAGCCAGCGCTCCCAGTTCAAGATCACAAAGAGGGGCAGAAAGCTGCAGGTGTTCTGGGGGTCTGTATTGTGCTATATTTGTTAATTTGCAAGAATAAACAATTGTGAAAATAACTCTGGATCTTGTTTTCCCAAACTAAAGGCAACAGCAGCTTGTGATAGAGTACAACAATAGCTCCCAACCACACCACAGAGCATTGCTTACGTTACGTTTAACACTTAATCTTTACACTCAGCCCCATTGTTTTCAACCCACCAGCCCGTTAAGATAGATCTATTAATAACGCTGGCATTATTATAGCCAGAAACATTGTTTTTGCATTACGGCAAACTAGAGACTTGGGGCTTCCAAATGATACCAGGATGTGTGGAGATACTGACTTTCAAATCAGAGGAAACATTTTCTTGGGTGCTAGTTTTAATACATACAAAAATAAATGAGCATAACTCCAGTTTTCACCATTTGTTTTAAAATATGGATTTTGAAAAGGGCAAATGGTAAGAAAAATAAGTTTACATTGATATTGTCATGAAATCCTTGTGGCCCTTATAATGCAGAAATGGCCACTTGTGAGTATTCTGTGGTACAAATTCCCTGAACGTTTACACCTAGGCTAGTTTTTTTTCAAATGCACATTATTCCTTCATTCCTTATGGGATTTTCATCCAACAACTTTTCCAAATTTCAATAGGAGTGGCATTTTTTCCAAAAAAAGATTTCATATATGGAGAATGGAGAACAAAAGTCAACATTTCAAAAAAAGCAATTTGTTTTTGTGTAAAAAAACAATATAGTTGTCTAATCATGACCAACCATTGATAGGTGTCACATACCTGTACTCCTTAGAACGTCCATATTACACACTTGCATGTCTAAGTACAACCAGGCCCAAATAGGTCCAAGTGCAAAGTTAAATTGGATTGTTAAAGGCCAATATATGCAGGTATGAGTGTCTATATAGGAGGTAATTTCACATTGAACTAAGGTCATGGAAGAGGTACAGATAAGATGGTGCAGCTCAGACTGCAGTTGCACAGCAATGCACACAAAACATCTCAGCAGCCGGGGCACAGTAGGGTGAGCAGTTTATTGTTGCACACTGTTACAACATGCAGATTGTAATCAGAAAAATAAATGGGACCAGATCAACAAGAAATCAATGTAAAAAGTGTTTTCAGTATTCATATTTCAACCACCAGAGAGCAGGCATGCACCCATTCACAGGACTGGGAACAAAATAAAACAATCTAAACAGATGCATGTGAGGGAGAGAGAGAAGATGCACGAGGGTCTGGAACAGAAGGAAACTAGAACATTTCTGCATGGGGATTTCAACCATAAATTTTACATCTTCAGAGATGAACAGGTGGCGGGCAGATGGGTGAGGGACAGGGAAGCGGAAACCAAGACGGGTCCCACAGAGGGTGCGAGTGTGAAGGGGGGGGGGGTGGTGGTGGTGGTGTTACTCGTCGTCCGAGGAGTCTCTCTCGATCGTGTAAGCCATGAAGACAGCGTCGGGTCTGGGGGGGACGAGGGGGTGCCCAGGTCTCACAATCTCAAAGCCCAGGAAACTGAAGGTGCGCAGCAATGGGGCTGAGGGGGAGACAGAGAGAGTTACAGCACAAGAAACACAGACGTGGCTGGAGAGGGGTAGAGCAGGCGGGCGGGGGTGGGGAAGTACCTCGGTCGTCGCGGTTCTTGTGGAAACAGATGAAGACATGATCCACCTGCAGCTGCTCCTCCGCAAATTCCAGCAGCAGGGCGAAGCTGTGGGGAGAGACGGGGAAGTTAGTGCCAACCGTACAGTCACTAACGAACGGGCTTCGAGCTCCCCTTCCCTCACACACTAGTTGCCCCCAAGTTCCCAAGACACCCCTGCTGACCTGTCCTTGCTGCCCTCAGGCAGGGTGCCGGGGGGAATCTCGATGTACAGGCTGCCCCCACGCAGCGCCCCCCGCCAAGCACCCTGCTGCCCCTCCGCACGCCGGGGCTTGAATTGCAGGAAACGCACGCGGCACCCCACCGAGGGGGGGGGTTCCTCATGCACCAACAACCGAGCATCCTGTCAGGAGGGAGAGACTGTTAGACACCAGAAACGAGGGAGCAAAACTGAGAACAGGAGGGGGAGGCAGGGCCAGGGACTCACCGCGTGGAATAATTTAGCTGAAAGATTGCGATCCCTCTGGTCATTCCCTCGCCCACCTGGGATCTTCAGGGGTGGGAGAGGGGCATCAGGAGCACCACCGAGGCCCCGGACACGGGTTACTACAGCAACGGGCACAACGCCGGGGACTGCAGGGAGAGAGAGAATAAAAGGGTCGTGTTTACAGAAGTTAATGCTCCTCGTACAAAAGCTGGTAATACGTGACTGATAACATCCACAGTGCGCTAACTGTGGGCAGGCGGACACGACAGCGACATTTTAACCAGACACTCGAGACAGAAGTCCGTTACCGAGCCTAGAGCACAGCGCCACCTGAGAGGACGCACCAACCATCTGAAAAACCGCAGGGCCCTGAACGTGTCACGAGACGCACACGCCCTGCTGGATTTACACGCAGGCGCAGTGCCAGTCAACACGGGAGCTTGGGGTTACAGCAGGTCACGGAATAGAATGATATCACAGTGACGCCCTGGTCCCGCATCACCGATCAAAAATCCCCGCCGACGGCAGCCAGAGCAGGCACAAACACCCCCCCCACCTTGCTGCACCACTGGGAAGGAGGAATGGAGGAAGAATATAGAGAAAGGGAAAATTAAAGGGAATCTACTTGTAAACCCTCTTTATCAAACCCTAACCACTTACAGAACTACTTTTCCAAGGAAACTAAAACAAAACGGGAGGACAGACACAGACAGACGTGACTGTACAGTAAGCCCTAGGCTGTAAATCACAGGACCAGTAAATCCTGTTGTTCCTGCCAGGCGATCAACAGCTCAGCAGCCCGGGGGCCACACAGCCAGCCCACAGCACAGCCGACGCAGCAGCCCCGGCCAGGCGGTGCGTCCCTCCAGCAGAAACCCAATCAATAAACGGATGCCTTCCTGGGACAATTAGGAGATCTGAAGTTATAAGTTTAACTTTCGGCGAATGTTACATAAGCAAAGAAAATCAACCTTGACTCCTTTTCACTCAGCTGTGTTTTTAGAATTAACTGAGCATCAGTTTACAAGTATCCCAAAGCTTTGAAATCTAAATGGTCAGCAATTCTGCAAAAATAAGTAAATCATTACAAAGCAATCAAGAGAGAAATAAAGAAAAAATCTGATCGAAGGTGGACCTTGGCCTTAATCTAAAAGCAGTGTTGAACAGGAAGGGTGGGAGAGCGAGCGAGCGTACGCGAGTTCAAACACGTCCACAGCTGCTGGCAGGAGCACCGCTGCATGGAAACCGGGTTCTTACCCAAGTGCAGAGGAATCTGGATGCGTTTTTCACACCAAAAGCGTGTGCCGGTCTGTGTGTGCGTGTGTCCGTCTCTCTCCTGCAAACCTTCGCTACAATTCTCAGGCGCGCTCACTGCACAATCGGAGCTGACAAAGCAAGCCTTTGGCCCCCACACAAAAAATGAGGACTGAGGCAGCGGCTCACCTCGCCGTCTCACAGGAGAGGAGCCTGAGGCCTGACCTACATTCCTGCCAGCTGCACCTCACATGCGGCCGGCAGCTCCACAGGACCAGTAATCCTCAGAGAAACACTTTGCAGGGGGGTTGCTTTTTGGTTTATTAAATTGGTGTGTGTGTCTCGCACATATACAGAACATAGGATGCCATAAGACGCTCAATAATGATTAGTTTAATGATTGGCCAGCGCAAGGTTGCCACTCCAGTGGTATAGCATAGCATCTTGTGGTGACACCCAAAGCATCGGGTCTATTGCACCTGTAGGCCACTGTGACCTTCTCTCTCACCATGATGTTCCTCACTGCAGTGTGCACGCTCACGTGTGTGTGTGGGGGGGCTGTCCTGGCAACACTGCATGTGAAGCCCATGTTATGCAAGCCACTGTTAAGCTGCCTACAGTCACCGGGAATACAGGCATCTTCATTTGTTAGTGTGCAAATCTATTCACCTGGGGTTAAGCAGCAGAGCAATCTGAGAAACCCAGGGTCAGTCGTGACGTGTTTACAAGTACATAAGTACCGCACTTCTCCCGAGAGAGGGGATGAGCGCACCTATCTGATATAAAGGGTTATTATTCGCGAAACTAATGTACTCAGCCTACCGGTGACGCAACTCGCCAAACCAGTGGGGGGATGGGGGAGGTGACGTCACCACCCTGTCAATCCGAACGGGCCATTATTTCCGAGGGGGTTTAAATACTCGATTATATAACTGACTGCAATGCCTTATAAAACGAATAAATCGGATACAGAAGTCTGAACTGCAGCCCAATCCTATTCGGGGAGGTTTCCAGTCCTGTTCATAAGCGCGCACAGCCTATACCCCGTGACGCACAAAACACATACATGTTGTCAGACACGTTCATTAACAATAATTAACACAGGACGGCTGTGGATTAGCCGTTACGCAAAATGGTCAACACCAGCAGCCAGCCACCAGGGCGGACAGACCGGGGTGGACATGAGCTTTAAACCATCTTTAAGGGCTGTTATTGTCTTCATGTACATTAGCCATCTGAGCCGCACTGTTTCTAGAAATTTCACCCTGCCTGATCCGCACTGTTTACACGACTGTAGTCACCCTCCGCATCGACACCACATCAGGACCGATTTATACCACAAATACAGCTTTCAAATCAATCGCGTTTCAAACGGAACCAGTCCATGTAGACAAGGACTCTTAACTGGGAAATTAATATTTTATGTATTTATTTATTGAAATCCATTGCGGACAGGAACTACCATGGGGTAGAAAAAGGGAACAGGTCTCTAGAAAACATCCTACTGCTGCCAGTCACGATCACACAAAATATACCTAGACCGCTATATACTTGAAAATACAATTTAAATGAAGACAACACTTGGTGGAAATACCGCCATTTTATATTAATTATATTACGGATAAAAAGAAAAAACATCAAACTGTGCCCGGCTCGAAAATGTTTTTGAAAGAAGGCCCTAAGGCTCGACCACGGCCTAGCGTTGGGGGCTTCTACCCGCAGCCCCGCACCACAACCTGGACTTGTCCCCCTGGCCTGCCCGCCCGCACCGGAGCCTCTTCGTATCCTTACCTTTCGTTGATATTACTGGTCAGGCTGATGACGGGCATCTTGGTTATATTTCCTTCCTTTTCTCTTACAAAACAGTGGCTATTTAATATCGTCTGTAGGTTAGATTTAACCATCCGGCCTATGTCTGCACACGCAGATCTCTCAGACTCCGGGCTAGAGCAGAATGGTCGGGGGAGCTGCAGGGCCGAGGGTTTTTATACGTGGGGGTGGCTTCAGGGGGGCGGGCGCTAGAGCGACAAGGGGCGTGGCGAATCAGAGAGCTGATCGCGTTGAAAAACAACGCGTGTGGGCGGGGCTTGGGGACGCTGTGTGTTTTGGTGTCCGTCGTGGGCGGGGCTAAACTGGAAAACTTTCCACTAGGAATGGCTAAGTCAACAGTACAGACAGGTTGTATATATACTCGCTAAGTACATAAGTACCAACCACACGCTGAGCTAAGTCCACAGTTATTAAGGAGATTTATTTTTACAGCATTGTCTCTGTCTGTCTGCCTCTATCTGCCCAGCTGTATTGGGGGGGTAGCCTGTGAGTACCACTCTACAGTTTCACACAGGTTGCTTCCTGATAAGTGACCCTGTACCTTTTACCACATGTCAGTGACCTGTTTCATTGTGTTCTATGTTCTGAAAAAGCAGCAAAAAACATCCCAAACTTTCTATCCACCTATTATCTATCTTTAGGTCTACATTCTC
The DNA here is from genome assembly GCF_036373705.1 of Amia ocellicauda. Lineage (NCBI taxonomy): Eukaryota > Metazoa > Chordata > Actinopteri > Amiiformes > Amiidae > Amia > Amia ocellicauda. Next base: position 11,519,767 of record NC_089871.1, read on the forward strand.
TGTCTGTCTGTCTTAGCAGCATGATTCTATTCTTTTTATACAAGCAATTTCACTTTGATTAAAGATAAACAATCAAACCAACACAACAAAGTAAGCACTTCATCAGGTGACCAGCCCCAGGTTTAACCCCCTCACTCCCCAACGGGGTGTTTGCAGCTGGCTCTCTCTCTCTGCCTCCCTCTCTTTTTCCTTGCTCTGCTCAGGGCACCTGTCCCTGTCCGTCTGGCTGTGAGGGGAGGCCACAGGGGGGGCGGGAGGGCGGGGAGCTGCAAGACGCCCGCAGGCCACACGAAACACACGCTCACTCTCTCCCCCACGGACCGACCGCCCAGCCGGCCTACAGCCCAGGTAAGCCCCCCAGTTGAACCTCCACAGTGACCAGACAACAGAGAAGGGGCTCCAGTCTGTGTGTGTGTGTGTGTGTCTGTGTGCTTATGTATGCGTCTGTGTGTGTGTGTGTGTGTGTGTGTCTCTGTATGATTGAACAGCCAGCAAGTTAGTTCTCGAAGAAAGCTTTTGCTACTGCATTTCTAACTATCTATAACTCTCAGTCTCTCTCTCTCTCTCTCTCTCGCTCTCTGTATTCACCAGTTGCTCTCTCTCTCTCTCCCTTTCTCGCTCCCAGCTGATGTCTATTTTTGGAGCTGGTATAATATTAGTCTTTGCTGCAGACCCCATACTCTCTATCAGCTAGGCCTGTCATTGCTGCCAACTGTGCTTGAATGAAAAGGAGAAATGATGATAATTATGATTATTATACAAGGAAGCTTTAACAGGGACAAGCAGTGTTCCCCTACAGCTGTCGGATAGTCTTATGCAGGGGCTGCCATGACTCGAGGGCCCTGCCACAGTTCAGATCGCCTTTTATCTCAAAGTGCGTTTCACTGCAGGCCTGTGTGCTCTGATTAACTGTCCATTGTTACATCAAGTGCCATGCGTGGTCGGTGTGCAGTGTGTGTGTGTGTGTGTGTGCGCATGTTGGGGGGTGGGGGAGTGCTGTTCTGTCTGAATGGCTGTAGCTGGGAGGCGTGGGTGTAGACCTTTTAAAAAAATATAATAAAGAAATATATGTAAATCAGATTGCTGCAACCTCTTATTTAATTACAAAAACAAAAAATGTAGAAAACAAGATAGTCAGGTCTGATGTTAGACAACACCTGTGAAAGGACTTGAGTGGCAGGAGAACCATAATCAGGAGCTGGTTTGCCTGATCACAGAGGTTCTCTCTATAAGAAACGAAGTGCGATGCTTTTCCTTTTTCACAGTTCTTTTCTCCTTCTGTGTTGGTGTGTTGCTCTCCCAGCTCTGGGAGGTTGGGTAGACGTGTGCTGTCTGAAAATGTTTCCCCAGGTTGACTTCCAGACTGTTTTTTGTTTTGAAATGAAAGCATCACATTTCATATTTGACTGTCTCTGACAAGAAGGAACGCGAGAAGCGTGACGAGTATGATCTGACACCGTTCACAACACAGCTACGCAAGCGCAGTGGCGATATCATTGACAATGGCAACAACGAAAGCCGACCTGGGGGACGTGTGGTGAGCGGGACAGACAGAGAAGATCACAGTTCAGACGATGCAAGCGCTCAAAATGAGTGCAGAGAAGCGGTTTGCATGGAACAGCACCGTTTTCATTTCATTCACCAAAATCAAAATGGGACGAGAAATCACATACTGCAACCCTCCCCTCCCTCTCTCTCTCTCCCCACCTCTTTCCACTTTCCTCTCTGCCTCTCCTCATCCCTCTCTTCTCTCCTCCCTCTCTCAGTGTTGATGGAGGAGAGTGTGTTCGAGACGTTTGAGGGGGATATGGGCTCCGAGGAGCTCTTGGAGGAGCTGCTGGCTCAAGAGGCCCAAGAGACCCAAGAGGCCCCAGACCCCTTAGCCCCACAGACCCCCACGCCCCCCCAACCCAGAAAGCAGACTCGCAGCCCAGGTATCTCATCTCACTCTTCTACTGCACTACTATCCTACTGCTCTTGAGCTACTATCCCACTGCTCCAGTGTTGTTAATTGTTTTTGTCGTTTCACTGTTTTGCCGTTCTACAGATGTGCCGACACCAAAGAAGAGCAAAGAGGTGAGTCTTGAACCAGCAGAGGTGTGTGTTTGTGTGTGTGTGTGTGTGTGTGTGTGTGTCTGTGTGTCTGTGTGAGAGCATCTTTGAGTGGGGAGACTGAAGTCACCAAATAACAGCAAGGATCTCAGTGTGTGCCCCCAACCCCCCAGGAGCACCTGCACCAGCCACGAGTGGAGGAGGGGGAGGAGTTTGTGGAGGCCGTGGAGGCTGTGGAGACCAAGCCCCCGCCCAGACCCCCCCCACCAAAGGAGAAGCCCCGTCACGGTACGCCCCCCACCCCGACACCTCGCCCCTGTGTGTCAGAGTCCATCTGTCTGTTCATACAACTATCTCTGCCTGACTGTCTGTATCTCTGTCAGACTGTCTGTCTGTGGGTTTATCTAGCCATCTGATCCCGAAGACAGGTTTGTCAGTTGGAAGCCATCGACATTTCTAATTGTCTGTGGATAATATTGTGGAGTTGTTAAGAACTGTACAAATGTGTGTGTCGCTGTATCTGAGGCTGTGTCTCTCTGTGTCGCTGTATCTGAGGCTGTGCGTCTCTGTGTCGCTGTGTCTGGCTGTGTCTCAGGCTGTGTGTCTCTGTGTCTCAGGCTGTGTCTCAGGCGGTGTCTCTCTGTGTCGCTGTGTCTGAGACTGTGTCTCTCTGTGTAGCTGTGTCTGGCTGTGTCTCAGGCTGTGTGTCTCTGTGTCGCTGTATCTGAGGCTGTGTCTCTCTGTGTCGCTGTATCTGAGGCTGTGTCTCTCTGTGTCTCTCTGTGTCGCTGTATCTGAGGCTGTGTCTCTCTGTCTCTGCAGCGCCAATGCGTCATGCAGCATCGACAGGCAGCCAGCTGGAGGCACCGTGGGGCGGCATCACGCTGAACCGCTGCCTCCTGGTGGCCATGGTGATCGTGCTCATCAGCTCTGGCTGCCAGAGGCTTCAGGGTGAGGAGCCACTGCGCAGTGTGTACTGTATACACTCACCTAAAGGATTATTAGGAACACCATACTAATACTGTGTTTGACCCCCTTTCGCCTTCAGAACTGCCTTAATTCTACGTGGCATTGATTCAACAAGGTGCTGAAAGCATTCTTTAGAAATGTTGGCCCATATTGATAGGATAGCATCTTGCAGTTGATGGAGATTTGTGGGATACACATCCAGGGCACGAAGCTCCCGTTCCACCACATCCCAAAGATGCTCTATTGGGTTGAGATCTGGTGACTGTGGGGGCCAGTTTAGTACAGTGAACTCATTGTCATGTTCAAGAAACCAATTTGAAATGATTCAACCTTTGTGACATGGTGCATTATCCTGCTGGAAGTAGCCATCAGAGGATGGGTACATGGTGGTCATAAAGGGATGGACATGGTCAGAAACAATGCTCAGGTAGGCCGTGGCATTTAAACGATGCCCAATTGGCACTAAGGGGCCTAAAGTGTGCCAAGAAAACATCCCCCACACCATTACACCACCACCACCAGCCTGCACAGTGGTAACAAGGCATGATGGATCCATGTTCTCATTCTGATTACGCCAAATTCTGACTCTACCATCTGAAGGTCTCAACAGAAATCGAGACTCATCAGACCAGGCAACATTTTTCCAGTCTTCAACTGTCCAATTTTGGTGAGCTTGTGCAAATTGTAGCCTCTTTTTCCTATTTGTAGTGGAGATGTAGTACCCCACCGGGTACCACTCATCTCCACTACAAATGGGAAAAAGAGGCTACAATTTGCACAAGCTCACTTAAATTGGACAGTTGAAGACTGGAAAAATGTTGCCTGGTCTGATGAGTCTCGATTTCTGTTGAGACATTCAGATGGTAGAGTCAGAATTTGGCGTAAACAGAATGAGAACATGGATCCATCATGCCTTGTTACCACTGTGCAGGCTGCTGGTGGTGGTGTAATGGTGTGGGGGATGTTTTCTTGGCACACTTTAGGCCCATTAGTGCCAATTGGGCATCGTTTAAATGCCACGGCCTACCTGAGCATTGTTTCTGACCATGTCCATCCCTTTATGACCACCATGTACCCATCCTCTGATGGCTACTTCCAGCAGGATAATGCACCATGTCACAAAGGTCAAATCATTTCAAATTGGTTTCTTGAACATGACAATGAGTTCACTGTACTAAACTGGCCCCCACAGTCACCAGATCTCAACCCAATAGAGCATCTTTGGGATGTGGTGGAACGGGAGCTTCGTGCCCTGGATGTGCATCCCACAAATCTCCATCAACTGCAAGATAATATCCTATCAATATGGGCCAACATTTCTAAAGAATGCTTTCAGCACCTTGTTGAATCAATGCCACGTAGAATTAAGGCAGTTCTGAAGGCGAAAGGGGGTCAAACACAGTATTAGTATGGTGTTCCTAATAATCCTTTAGGTGAGTGTAATGCACACACTGCATATACTGTACACACTGTATATACTGCACACACTGCATATACTGCAAAGGCCCCCCACATCCATAGTGACTCACTTGTCCTCCTGTGCTGCAGATGCTCTGGATTTCTGGGAGGACGACCCGCACACGCTCGAGGTGGGGGTGTTACCGGCCTGCATCAGTGTGGTGGAGGATAGAGCAGCTGAACTGGTACTAGAGACACCCGTCTGCCTGTCTGTCTGCCTGTCACTCTACTGTTGGCATCCCCTGCTCTAGTTCCTTAAGTTGGCTTTGTGAGCCTGTGTAGGCTGGACTGAATCCTGGGTGTTTCCTGTGTCTCTCCCTGCAGCCCGAGACCTCCATCTGGGACTACATGCTCTGGTGGAACTGGGTGGCGGAGGAAGACGAGGCGGATGAGGCAGAGAAGTCAGAGGCCGAGGCACCTTGGACAGCAGAGCCACGGAGGAGACGCAGAGGAGAGGAAGAGGAGGGCGGAGGAAGGGGCCATATCAGACGCAGGAACTTGTCAGGGAAGGGCCTCCTGAAGAGCAAAGAGGAGCATGGGAAGAGAGGGAGGAGGGAGGAGAGAGAGAATGTGAAAGGCAAGGAGGAGAAGGAAAAGGAGAAGAAGAAGGAGGGGAAAGCAGATAAGAAAAGGCAGTGGGAGGAGAGGCAGAAAGAGCGCAAACTGGAACGAAAGCAGATGCCCCCGTCTGCCCACGGCAAGCTGGAGGAGGAGCGCGGGATGAAGGCTCACCGCTTCATCTTCGGAAACAAGTTCACCCGCAAGGGGAAGGCAGAGCACAGCCCCCAGAAGACAGGGAAGAAAGGGAGTGATGGGAAGAAAGTGAAAAAAGACGTCAAGAAGAAAACATAAACGACCTCAGCCTGACCCGAGGGTGGGGGGGGTAGTGAATGATCAGTACTGAAATACTGCATGGCAATTAATTTTGTTTCCAGTTGTTTTTTTCCTTCCGTACCATGGTTCTGCTCGGCTCACTGTGCTGTGTGAAATGTGAGCGGAAAAAATGCGGTAAAAGTGAGAAAATTATAAAACACAAACAGACTCACAACTTGCCTCAGTCATGCGGTCACACGGACACAACTCCAGCACAGCACTGGGTCAGAAATGTAACCTGTGATAACCACCTGACACTCACTCAATCAATCAATCAATCAATCAATCAATCATAAACAAGGCCTGATTAAACCTTCTGTCAGATTTGACGCCAATTTGAGAGGCCATTCTGACCCAGGGTGCTGCCTTTTGTCATCTGACTATTTTTGTATTTTTTGGCCAAAAACGTGTTGCTTAATCTAGTTACTATAACAATTAGCATTTCAAAACTTTGTTGGCATGTCTTTGACAGCCAGCAGCCTGTACGAGGCTTCTGATTGGAGGTACGCTTACCTGTGATGTAATTTGCACCCCACAAAAAATAAATGATGATATAAATCCAAAAATAGTGTCCATTAGCTAATCAGCCCAATTAAGTAATTGGGAGATTGGGTGGGGCTTGGATGAAAACTTGAAGAGACTGCAGACTCACACAATCACACAAATTCCCCCCCCCCCCCACACACACACGCACCACCTAGCAATGTGACCATGGGAGCAGGGTTACACATAAATGACCTTCACACAAGTTATTTTTTTTTAATTTGTTTTGTTTTGTTTCATTTTATTTTATTACAGCAGAGGGTGGGTGAATCCCCTACCGGGAATCAGGCAAAGCAGAAACAACAGGGACAAACATGCACACGCCCAAGACATAGGTGGGGGTGGGTGGCAATCGCACTTGACACTGGCCTACACATGTATTTTGGCCATGTTCAAGAGCTCCACACAGCAACCTCTGCATTCTTCACATTGGGTGCGACTGATGTCGACACAACAATCAGAACATAAGAGAAGCAGAGAGACATGCAAGGAGAGAGAGTCAGAGACAGAGAGAGAGAGAAGAGACAAAACCGAGTCCTGCCAAGGGGCGCAGGGTGGAGGCAGTCAGGGTTCGAGGAGTATAAAGATGGAGAGATGGATGTAGAGGAGGAGGGAGGGAGGTGGTGGGGGGCTCCCGTCAGCGGCAGCCGCACTCCTCGGCCACCATGTTAGCCTTGGCGACGGCGGCTGAGCCACTGTCCGTCACCACGGCCACCTCGTACTCGCTGTAGCGCACCGGCACGCAGCAGGGCGGCCGCTGCAGCGGGGGGCCCAGCTCCTGCTGCCGGATCAGCAGCACCACGTGGTTGTTGTAGCTGTCCCCCCCGCCGGTCTGGGGGAAGCGGCAGGCCCCCTGGCAGTTGTTGATGAGCATGGAGTCGGGGCTCAGGATGTTCTGGAACCCCCTCAGCGACGTGCGCAGGGTCTGCAGCCGGCACCGCTCCCCCGCCCCCCGCCGGCCCCGGCCCGCCCCCCCCCACGGCTGCTCCTCCTCGTCCTCTTGGCCCCAGCGCTCCCAGGCTGTCCGCACCGTGCGCAGGGCGGTGAGCAGCAGGACAGCGCGGTACTGCCTCTCGCTGGGGGGCCCTGAGCGGGGGGGGTGAGAGAGAAGAGGACAGAGTCAGGATTGGAGACCAGAAATACTGACAGTCACAGTCACACACACACACACACACACACACACACACTGGAGTGTCTGCAGAACTAAAACTCCATACTGGTACTTCTAATGCTGTCCCTGGCAGGAGCTGTTGTTTCTACACTGTTGGTGTTATGGTGCACAACATGAGTGTGTATGCGTGTGTGTGTATGTGTGTGAGTATTTGAGTGTGTGTGTGTGTGTGTGTGTGTGTATCTCTATGTTTGCAGTTACCTGTCTGCGTAGAGGTGGCTGTGGTGTCAGTGCTGCCCTCTGGTGGCAAGGTGCTGAGCTCCAGCAGTGTGCGCAGCCTGTCTCGGGCGCTCTGGCTCTTTACTCGCCCCTGCAGCCCAACCTCTGCCAAAGCGGCATCCAGGCGGACCCTCAGGATGGCCAGAAGGTGGGGGGACAGGGCCAGCTCCCCACGGTGGGCCAACAGGGCACTGGGGTGACGCGGGAAGCTGAACAGCATGGGCGTGGAGGAGTTGAGCAGGGACAGGAGGAGCCCCTCGCCCGTGGAGGGGCCGAGGGGTACCGTGGGCGCAGACTGCAGCATGTTCAGGAACAGCATGCTGGGGTGGCCTGTTGGAGGCTCCTCCGTGCCCGCCTCAGTGTTGGGGGGGTGCTGCTCCTTCCCCGAGGGGGGCAGGACTTCCCTCAGGAACTCCTGGAGCTCGAGCAGGAAGCGGAAAGTGCCTGAGCCGCGGTGAGGGGTCAGCTCGGGCTCCGCCCTGCGACACAGTGTAACAGCACACTTCACAACATGATACAAGAGAGACGGAGGAACAGGGAAATGAACAGAGACTAGGACAAGCACACAGACCTGTCTTCAGCAGGGCCCGAGCCAGGGCTCTCTCTCCCTGCCCGTCTGTTGAGCAGCAGCACGGGGCTCAGGGTGGCGTTATGCTCCTTGTCTTCCCCTGACAGGAACCCCTTCAGGTCTGACAGAGACAGGACTGGTCCTGGGGGAAGGAATTGAGTGTCACACCGAGTGTAAAGAACACACAACCACATTCGATTAAAAAACAGGGACGCCCTGCTGCTTCTCTTACAGCTCTGCAAGAAAGATGAAGGGGAGAGAACCCTCACCGCTGTCTGTGTGGTGTGTCTGTATCGCAACCCGGAACATTAAGTGCCCGTGGGCGTGGGTTTGTGCCAGGCCTCCAGTGAGAACGATGAACTGCGTGTCCTCGGAAACACATGTGGTCTGTAAGTGTTGGGAAGAGAAGAGCCTGTATCAAAGCAATGAGCAGCTTGGTGCCACACACACCCACACACACACACACCCACTGTGCCTATGCCAGGGCCTGGTGCAGATACAGTGTCTACAGAGATGTGACACTCAACACACACATGTGGCTTTAAAGGTTAAACAGTGACAAAGTACATATACTGCGTCACCTGTGTGTCGGTGTGAGGGGGGTGCGCAGTGAAGGAGATGGTCAGGGCCTTTTTCATGATGCCCCCTCTCAGAGAGAACAGCAGCAGCGGGGTCAGCCCGGGCAGCAGGGGGCGCTGTGGGGGAGACAGTGTGAACTGCAGAGTGAGTCTCCATCTGTTCTTCTCTCCCTCCTCCTCCCAGTGCTCTGACAGGGAAATTAACACAACACAAATTAGACACTGTTTAAAGTCTCAATTTTGTCATTGTTGTTGTCAAAGTAGTTAGTAGATCTCTACTGATCTGGGTTAGAATAAACAACAGAAGCAGAAATCTTCCCGGGACAAAAGGCTGGGAAAATCAGTCCCAGTATTCGACTGAGGGTGATTAACCAGTATTGGATTCTCCTGCACAGAGGAGACTGTCAAAGTGGATACACACTGGGACTGAAGGGACGGTACTAAACAGATATTAAATACATTCAGCAATGACCTTGAGTTAAATAAAACAGAGCTTTCAGAGCATAATGGGGGGACTTTGTTCTGTTTTGTTTTTTCTCCAAGTCTGGCCTTGGAGTGCCGGTACCTTTAGTGGGATACAGAACATCAGCCTCCAAACTCTCTCCCTCCCGGGGGTCCAGTGGAGTCACAAGTGCCGACAGGGCCTTAATCACAGCAGTGGTATCAGCCCCTCCATCAGAGCACACTCCGAGCCGCGCCAAGCCCCTTTGCTCTGCCCGGTTTCCTTCACCCCAGGCCCGGCGCAGCTCTGCCAGGACCACTCTGGCTCGGGCCGCCCCCGGGTCTACCTCCACGCCCGGCAGAGGCAGGTTGGTCTTCTCTGTGTCGGCTCTGTCCTCTCTGAGCCAGGCCGGGAGGGGAGACGACCCGGCAGCTGCCACCTCGCCTTCCCTGTCCTCCTCGCCGCCTCCTGGGTTCACAGAAACCCAGGGTTTTTCTACGTCAAGAAAATATTCCAGCATTACACATCCCCCACCTCCTTTGAGTCCAACTACTAGAACTATCCATCAGTCGATCGATCAATCAAGCTAGCTATCACATTGATTTAATATAGCGCCTTTGATTCTGCAGCATCTCAAAACTCTTCACATTAAATAACAACTGCTACTGCACACACTCAATAATAAAACACCAATTAGCACAGACCTGCACTGAGAGATGCTGGCTTGAGGTCCAGGTTTGAGGCACCATCTGTCTCGCCGTCCCCCCACATGGCTGCTCCAGAGAGAAGAGGCCCGGCACAAACCGGCAGGATCACAGCCCACACACAGCCTGTCCACATGTCTCGTCTGTAAGAGTCTGCAGTCCACCGTATCCACAAACAGGGTCTCGATACGCACTGAGCGTGAGAGCTGCTTTATATACCTCTCTCTCCCTCCCTCTGTCTCTTTCTCAGGAGGGGGGACCGCGTGCCTCAAGGCGCGAAACGATCCGTGGCCTTGACCAGAGCCAAAGAGTTTAAATTTTATTTATTATTTTCCCCGACTGTACAAGGAGGATTCCCACAGATGTTGTGCCAAACACCCCGAGGGACTTAAACTGGCCCAGTGTGTGCTCTGCCAACCAGAAACACTGTGTCTATTTATAGACCAGCCTGCCGCCCCCGGCCACGTGAAGACAACAGGCGTTCTCCGGGACACCGGACAATGGCCCAATAGTCACTACACCTGCCCCTCACCCCCAGCCCACGAGTCTGATGAAACATCCGAGGCAGGTCGTGTGAACGTACGCACAATAACAGGAGCCCCAGCTGCCGATACTGCACGGCACGTCCCACAACAGCCGAGACAAACAACGCAGCACAGAGAAGACGAACAATGTACTTCTTAAGGTGTCTGAGCCCGTTCTCTAGCCACACATTCCTCTCCCTGGAAAAGAGGTCCGCCTGGAATGCTGGGCTGATGTTCCAGAAGAGCTTTTTTTTGTTCTTTTATTAATATTTTTACTTAAAGCAAACGGGCACATAGTTGTATTACCTATTGTTGGTAGAAATTGTGTCCTTGTTTCCCCAATGAATTTACCACCTTGGAAATTTCTGAATCTCCAGGAAGTGCCACACTTTGAATAGTTATGTTCACCTGAAATTTGCAAGCAGAGAAAGAGAGAGAGACAGAAAAAGATAAGATACAGCATGAGAGAGGGAGACAGCCCCCCGGGCTGCCCGATACATAGCCACCTCTCACAGCGGGAGGGGCACAACGTGACGCGTGTACACGAGCACACTCCAGGTGTTCGATAAATAAAACAAAACGTAAATATGTTTATGTACATTAAGATATTTGTATCATACTTTTTTGTTTGGTTGCTGTCCTGTAATATATTTCATAAAACCACTGACTTATTTTTCTTTTTCCATATACAAGTAATGTTAATTGGTTTGGCAACATTGCAAATCTGTCATGCCAATTATGCACATCGAATTGAATTGAGATTGAGACAGAAAAATCCAAGATTCACATGAACAGAGCATATTCAGACAGAGGTGCAGAGAGGACGATCACAGTCTCACTGGAAGTCCAAACAAACAAAAAAAAACAGTAATCATTTAATAAAACATCTCATCCGTGTCCTAAACTGTGTATGTGAGTGTGCAAGAGTGAGTGTGTGTGCGCGAGTGTCCCTTGTATGTGCGTGTGTGTCAAGAGTGTGTGTATTGTTCATGTGCGGGGGCTGTCTGAGGGGCCCTGCAGACACAGGTGAGTCTCTTACAAGGCCAATGACCCAGCTGCACAATAAATCCCCCAAACTGTCCCTCTAGCCTAAAAAAGCGCTCATCCTGGTGGGGGGAGAGCGATTGACACGTGACACGTGTTGCGTTTAATGTAGCCAACATTTTTTATTTTTTAAAACTAGAAAATATACAAACAAAATACACATTTCAGCCGGAGGAGAGGAACAGGGGTGTGGGACGGGAGGGGGTCATCAATTGCTTGGAGGAGGGGGGGGCATCCCGCCTGGGGCTTCTGTGGGTAGGGGGGGGCGCATGAGCGGAGGCAGGGGGGCGGGAGGGGGCATGCCTGGGGCGGGTGGCATTTGAGGGGGCATCTGGGGAGGTGCGGGGGCCCCGGGGGGCAGGGGTGGCATGGGCATCCCGCCAGGGGGAGGGGGGGGCATGGGGTCATTTGGGGGTGGCCTGGGGGCCATCCCTCCCATCAGAGGGGGGGGTCTCTTCACTCCCATCGGGGGCATAGGGCCGCTGGGGGGGGGCAGGATCTTCTCCATCTTAAAGTGGAATTGCAGGAAGAACTGGAGAGACAAAGAGAGAGAGAGATTAATACTTACTGTACCTGTGTGTGTGTGTGTGTGTGTGTGTGTGTGTGTGAGAGAGAAGCACAACACAGATCAGTACCTGCTTTGTCTCTTTATTCCAGTGTGTCCAGAACCGATTCTCGCCCTTGTCGATCTCCCTGCTGGGCACCTTGAAGGCGATGGTCTCGTAGGGCTCGGCTGCCAGCAGCAGGTACTGCCAGCGCCGGTCGGGCGGCTCGATGCGCTGCTCGTATGCAGACATGAAGCGATGGCGTGGGGCGATGGCCTCTGCCACCTCGGGGTAATCAATCTGAGACGAGAGAGAGCGAGAGCCAGAGTTAGAGAGAGGTATAAATACAGACACACAACCTGAACACGAAGCCTCAGTCCACTAGTGTCCGCCTGACAGGATATCCTACCTGGAAGAGCAGGCTCTGCTGACCAGTGTCTGGGTCTCTCTGCTTCGTCACTGGGGGGGGGAGAAAGCAGCAAATATTAAATAAGATTAATTAAAACGAAAACGTTTGCTTGTGTGTCAATGTTGCAATACACTTCGATTGCAGCAGCAGACTGTGCCATGGTTTAGTGTTGTGCAGTGTAGTGCGCTGCGCCGTTCTGTTGTACCTTTGTACCCCGGCCTCCCAATCTTCACAAACTTCTTCACCTCTACCTTCACCTTCTCTGGGGCGGGCTGGGCCGGAGCCTCCTTCGCTTCTTTGGCCGCTCGCCGCGCTCTGACAAGACAGACAGAAAGGGTCACACACCCAACAGCATGGTTCACAGTAACCCGAGACAAACACAGACTGGACGCTCTACTCACAGGTTGGTCTGATGCTTCTTCCCCTGAGTGTGAGCTAAATAGCTGCCCTGCAAACAACAAGAAGGGAATATTAAGTACAGGCTCACAGGGCACCACGGGCAGTTGTAGTATTGTGTCAGGGTGTGGCGCTGTGTCGTGTATGTCCTGTGCCTCACCTCGTTGTTGTGTAGCGTCAGGCACAGTTTACACTCGTAGGACCCCAGGTGGTTCTTCATGAAGTAGGGGTCCTTGTTGATGTCGATAGTCTCCAGGGCCAGCTGCCGTAGCCGCTCGCGCCGGTCCCGGTTACTCTCTGACGCCGACGCCACCCCCCCGCTCCCCGTCTTCCCCCCCGGCCGGTGCTGGAAATCCATCTCTGCAGGCTGACGGACTCACAGACAAGACACAACAGTCCCGCAGTCTCGCTCACTCTGTTGCACAGGCCCTGGGGAAAGGACACACAGCGGAGATGGAGAATGAGACTTTGCAAAAGCTGGCCCACCTCCAGCAAACCTTATTTAGAGCCTGTTTTGGGGGCGTTTTGTTTTTTTTAGATGGTGTTTATGCCATCCCTGGTCCTGGTGTCTCTTATGTACTTGAACAAAGCCTTTTACCTGAACTCTCTCAATTTGTTTAAACCGCTGACTGTGAATTAAGAAGAACAAACACAGAGTTCTCTCTCATTTAAGCTTTCTAATTAAGTAATTTACATAACACAAGTATGTGCAGGGCTGAAAACCAAGGATGTAGCAACGAGCTCTATACATCCAGTTCCCGAGGTCGTCCTATACAGGAAGCCTACTGCACAGCAGCAGTACAGTGGCTCAGACTGCCTTGCTCATATATATAACAAACAAAACCAAATATACAGTAATGCAACATTCAAATCGTTACACACAGGAACAAAGTACCCCAAAATAGTTACATTTCATCATATACTCCATGTGGAAAAACAAGCAAGATTGAACACACCTACGACTCCACACGTAAACCTTGATAGAATTACAGAAAAGTTTGCTTGTTTGATTGATTGATTGATTGATTGATTGATTGATTGATTAAATTAAAAGTGTGCCAAAATTACACTAACCAACTTCGCCATTGTTTTCCGAAGCTTTAGTCTGTCTGAATGTACACGAATTATACATTTTATCACGGTAGTCAAACTAACCTGCGTACCGTAAGCCTACTAGACTAAAATTCAAATAAATGACCGGGTTTAATCGTTTCCAATGGATAACCATACCCTATACAACGCAGAATATGTTCTTATGAATATCAAAGCACTGCAATGGTAGACGGTTTGAGCAATTTACAGTAGAAATTAACTGAATCTCAAACAATTACCTTTACGTTGAACACACGCTTCGACCCTGACTCAAGATGCGCCTGCGCGGCAAAGCGTCTACTTCCTGCAACAACCGCGAATACAAGTTTTTACAACTTTATTGACATCGACACTAACCTTGACTATAGATGTCTGTAACACAGCGTGTACTTCAATTGTGCAATACATTTTAAGGTGGTGTATTTAGTAATATTTATTTATCATTATGATACATGTTTGGGAAAATAAGAGAAAATGCGACATATTTACACCAATGAGATCGTAACGTCTTTAAAGTTAAGAACTACATCTCCCATACACCCCAGCAGCAACAGCGGCTCTGTTCGCACTCGCTGTAAACCCGTTGCAGCCTGGGAGTTGTAGTTTCCTCTGTGTTGCCTCTCCACTGTGTGTATATGTATATAAAACACTGAAAATCACATATATAATATTAACAAAACGGTACATTTTCATATTTAAAACCAGAACATGTATTAAGTAGATCGTATACAGTACAACAATAGACGTATTTGTTTTAAAAAGAGATCAGGGAAGGGGGAAATATGCTGTGTTATGTGTGGGAACAAATATCGATAAGGACTAGGATTTGAGATAAACCCACTTCCGGGTGGAGCAGCGTCTCGCCTGCAGACGGCGGTGGACAGCTGCGACACGGCCAGTCCGGCTGCGGGATCCGCGGAGAGAGCAAATGAGAGCACGGAAAACAGAGAGAGTTGGCCATAGAGGAGAGAGCGAGAGATTCGTGCAATGCTCAACGGACAGGGCGTCTTTTAATTTATAAGAGAGGAGAGGGGGAAGGGGGCACAAGACAGGCGCAGAGGCGGAGAGGAGAGGACAAGGACAGGGCTGGACACGGGCGAGAGTCCGCGGGCCGCAGTGGTATGGTCGCCCGGCTGTAGCGGCTCCGGGGAGGGATGCGCTTCAACGAGAGGGAGCTGGTCTCCCTGAGCCGCCAGCCGTCCGAGCGAGCGGCCCAGCTGGGGATGCGGGGGCCCAAGAAGGGAGACGGTGAGGACACGGAGCGCCTCTTTCCCTTCCTCTCTCTCTGTCCATCCCTCCTCCCTCCATCTCGCTGTGCTCCTCTGTCTGTGTGCACTCCGCCCCCGCCGCTCTCCCTCTCCCTCCCCCTCTCCCTCTCTCTTCTTTGGCTCTTCTCATTCTCCCCATTTAAATGTGTGTGTGTTTTAATCTCCACTTTCCCTGTCCATCTCCCTCTTCCCATCTGGCCCCCTCTTCCTCCTCCCCTCCTCCGCTTCCTGTCACTCTCTCTCTCTCTCCCTCACCCCCCATCTCTGTACTGATACTACATGTCATGGACACAGTATATGTTAAAGGTTATTTTCCTCTCTTTCCACATATTGCTGATCTGTCTTTTTTTATCAGTCTCTTCCTCGTTTCCTTTCAAACCCAAAACGTCATTGCCATACAGTAACACGGGTTACAGAATTAGGGGCGACTTACAGTAGACACGTCATCGAGCTGCTGTTATTGATTAATTATATTTGCTATAGGCGACGCCTCAAAATCAGATCTATACTGGCACTGAACAGTAACCGCACAGAGGAAAGAACCACGTTGCACAGTGTAGTGTGAGCTCCTTAAATACATGCATACGGTCACTGCAAAGCGCTGTAATAATATTCTCTGATATTTCCCTCCCTGACGGTTAGAGCCATTTTTAAATTTTGTTTCTTTGTTCTTAATGTTTTCATATATATCATGATTTATGACCTTTCTGAAACTAATCTTCATTGGATACAGACATGGCAATTGATTAGCCTGGTTGACACCTAAATAATATTCCCAATCTTTATTCGTGGTACAGGAAGGACGTGCTCCACTGGAGCCAGTGGGTTACCAGTCCAGTTGTAAACCAGTTAACAACAGCAGCCTGAACCCCAACACCCGCCCACACCAAAATCTCAAGCTAAAGCCCACACTGATCTACACTCGATTCAGCTGGAGACCAGCTGGGTCTGCAACACAAATTCAACGTTTCAACTTCTTGTGCCCCCACAGTGTTGAAGAAACGTCTGGTGAAGCTGGTGGTGAATTTCCTGTTCTATTTCCGCACAGATGAGGAAGAGGTAGGAGGGGCGGGGTGATGGGGAGCTGGAGGTGGGGGTTGAGGCAATGGGGGCGGGGTGATGGGGAGCTGGAGGTGGGGGTCGAGACAGTGGGGGTTTCTGTTGAGAAGAGGGAGGAAGATGGTGCGAACGGCGGAGTTAGGCTGGGAGACAGAAAAACAGTATGACAGCACTGACACTCTCCCTCGCTCCCCCCTTCTCCTCCTCTGTTTCTCTCTGTCTCCAGCCCATGGGTGCTCTGTTGCTGGAGCAATGTCGGGTGGACAGGGAGGACAGCCAGACCTTCTCCATCGGTGAGTCCTGCTCTGACCGTCCAGGCCAGACCTCTGAAAGCCAGGCCAGTCTCCTGGCTCCAGTGCTCCAGGCGTAGGCTTCAGTTCAAATTCCAAATTCCAGTGCCTTGTATTTCCAGTCTAGTCGTGTGTGTGTGTACGTGTGTGTACGTGTCCTCACTGAACTGCTCTTCCGTGTCTCATGCAGTCCAGCACAGCTCAGTTTAGGGCTGTGTGTTTGACCGGGCCATGTCCTGCGTCCAATTGCTGACCTCAGCCTGTCTCCCCCGCAGTGTTCCTGGACGAGTCTGAGCGGAGGTACCTGTTCGAGTGCGACACCCAGGAGCAGTGCCAGGAGTGGATCGATTCCATCGTCAAGGCCAGGTCTGTGCGTCCGGCCCCGGACAGTGTGTGTGTGCTTTTACATGTCTGTCTCCCTGTTCAGGGTCTGTGTATGCGTTATGTCTGTCTGTCTGTGTTGGGGTGGATGCTGCACTGTTATCCAGCTGTGTTTTTGTGAGAGTGCGTTTCTGCTGCTGTGAGGCAGTGTGAGTGCGTTGTGCAGTCAGTGACAGAGCGCAGCGTCTCAGTTTGACGTTTCTCTCCATCTTCTCTCCTATTCCTCTCCTGTCCTGCAGCTACGAGTTCATGAGGAGGAATCTGATCTTCTACCGCACTGAGATCCACCGGCTCACTGGGAAGGTACGCTGCCTCAGCCCCCTCCCTCACACAGGGAGTGCCATCAGACAGACAGAGAGAGAGGGATGGAGAGAGTAATAAAAGGAGGATGAAAATGAGAATAACAGGAAGTGATGAGTAGAGGGAGAGGGAAGCATTAATATCTGAGAGCAGTCAGTCGCAGTATGATCCCCTCTCTCCCAGTCTCCGCATTAACCCGTCTCTCTCTCTCTCTCTCTCTGTCAGGATCCCCTGGAGCAGTATGGGATATCAAATGAGACCCGTTTCCAGGTCAGCTCTTTGAAACCTGTTGCCAAAGACACCTAAGAAGCAGAGCCTCCCTCCCACAGACAGAGAGAGAGAGAGAGAGAGAGAGCGGGGGGGGGGGTGTCCTGCCCACTCCGAATTTGCTCACAGGCACCCACTTCCACTGTGAAATGCTCAGCACTCGGCCTTCACCTGCACTGCCCTGCGGAGCCAGAGGTTCCCCCCCTCCTCCCAAGAAGAGGTGGCGCTCCCCAGTAGAGGACTCCTTTCTAAGGTGCAACGTGGACTGTTCCATTTCCTGTGGGGAGGGGTGTTCTATTGCTGCACATAAAACCCAAGGGACGCATTTTTCCAAGTATAAAAAAAAAAAAAAAAAAAAAGACACCTTGTCATGTAGAATAATTATTTTACTGTATCTGTCGCACTCAATCTTAAACGCCCACATTTTGTTTGTTTTTAGTTGAATAGGCTTAATGGACAACTCCGTTTTTAATTTCCTCCACATTGTGCAGCTGGCCACAACCTCCCCCGCATACAGGGGCACCCGATAAAGGGGCGGCACACACACTCGCATATGTGACAAGATCAAAAGAAAGGAGTTGACTCGTGGGGTATTTTTGACCCTCACACATTCCCCACTCTCAAATTATTTCACTTGATTGTGCCACATATACACAGTTACATGAACACACAGTGCTACACAGTAGCAGGCCAGAGCGAGGCATCAGTATCGGTATCAATATCACGATACTGAGCTGAGAGAGACTCATTTCAGAGACAGGTACTATTTGACACGGTTTTCTGCATAAACATACATACATTTGGGAGTTTTATTTTATTATGCGCTCTTGATAGGCATGTTCTTTGCCTACTTTTATTCCCGTCTGTAAAAGGTTGTGCATTGCTAAGCCTGCAAGGTGTGTGTGTGTGTGTGTGTGTGTGTCTTGTTTTATCCTTCCTAGACTGGGAAACAGGCTGTGTGTGTGTGTGTGTGTGAGCGTGAGAGAGAGGCGTGGGATAAACTCTGTTCTGTTTGGTGTAGTGAAGCATCACAGCAGGTCGTGAAGAACCACAACAATCCAGCCATTGTAACAGCTGGGCACTGTTGTTTTTTCCTCCTCAGTCAGGCTGTGCTATGTGAGGGTGAGGCCAGTGGGAATGCAGGTCTGAGCACCCAGGTCAAGAGGCACCCCTACCCACTAGTCTGTTTTTATTTGAGCCTGAAGGGGTGACCTGTCTGGCCTGCTTCGGCTGCAGTGTTTTTAGCTTCTTTAAGCAGAGGTCAGTGTGTGAGCGCCTGTGGCCCTGTCTCTATGAGCTTTGTTTTCCGATTTTGGTGTGAAATGTTCTGCTCTATTGTATGTCTGCGTTGTCCTGGATTTCAGATTGCAGTTGTAACTGAGATACAAATCAATGGTCAGATGTTCTGTAACGGGAGCTAGGACGACGGGCGGCCACTGTGTTTTTATTGTCACTGCAGTTAAATTCTTGGTTTATTTAATCAAAATCCTGAGTCGAATTGATGAAATGCAAAACATAGTTATAATCGTTCTGCAGATTTTAAGTTCATTATCAAAGTTTTCAGGCTCCTGGAAGGATGCTGGTTGTTGGGTGACCACTACCTGGAGCCGGTCTGGGGGGTCTGTGACTAGACAATAGCAATAAACAAATCTTCTTTGTGGGGTGAAGCAGATTGTGCGCTCTGTGTTCTGTGTAATAGTCTACTTATGGTTTCGTCAAAACCATGCGAGTCTGATGCATTGGAAACTGCTCTCCAGCGGCGCAGCTGCAAACTGGCACCGTTATCCCACTGTAGCACAAAGCCCATCTCAACTGCTCTGCCCTGCCCATCACCTTTATGCATTACGCCTTTTTGTTTTTAAATTAAACAGTGCAAGCTACTTCTTCAAATACACACTGTACCTGAATGTGACATCCTGATGCTGTAAAACTTGTTTCTTCTGCAGATTGTTTTTTTTGCCTTTATTTTTTCATTAAAAATTGTCACTGAGATCCGTTTATAGTTTCCTGTCCTTGATAGATGCGTCTCACTGCAGACTACAGAGATAAACATAGTAATAAACCAATGCACAAAAATAAATATTGTAAAGATAAGTCTGACCGAGGCACAACACTTTCACAAATCTTTTAGTCTTAGAACTGCATTGTGCAGCAAATGACAAACAAAAAACAGCCCAATAATATAAAAAGGCAAGACTCAATTTAGGAAACACAACATTTTATTAATAATAAAAAGCTGAAAAAAGTCCAAACCATTAGTCATTTCCCCCCCACTCTTGGTATAAGAGAAAAGCACCTGTAGCAAAACAGTATGTTTTTTATTTTCCCCATAGAAAGCCCAGGGTCTTCAGAAAAGTAGGTTTGTCTATTATTGCACCTCACACCTCCCCCTCCCAAGACAGATAAGGTAATAAAAACAGTAGAAACAGAACAGAATCCCAGTGTGAGCGAAAGTAAGTGACTAGATGAGCTGTACCGGCTGATTTGATCCTGAAGAGCCACCATCTCTCCAGGTTTTGTTTCTGTTCCAGTCGCATAATTGATTAATGGGCTTAAATTGGACACAGTTAGCATTATACTGGGGGACTGCTAGACAGATCTATACAATATGTACAAGACACGGGCTCCCCAGGACCAAGGCTGGTGTTGGAGCACAAATGCGTGGCGCGGGGTGGTTTTACAGGAGACGAGTGTCAAATGACCGATTCTTTTATGCAAAAATGATAAACTTTTCCCCAACTCTCACTTCCTCTTTGCGGAGACAGTAACTGTCCTGAAAAGCTGCCTGTGTCCAGTGTGTGTGTCAGAGAGACGGGGAATAAAAAAAGGAGGACCGAAAAAGAAAACCGGAAGAGAAGGGAGGTACAGGGTAACAAAGAAAGGGAACTTGGAGATGGATCGTAAGAGTGAGAAAAGCAGGCCAGTTATACAGTTACAAAAATCACAGCTCCCTCAGACCTGAACAAAATTAAAAGTAAGGGAAAGAAATGAATCAATGAAAGCACCAGGTTTATCTGCTGGGTATTTACAAAGCTGTTCTATGCACAGGTGTGAGAACTACCCCAACATCCAGTGATGAGCTGCTGCCGAGACCCCACGCATGAGCAGATAACACACACACCATACTAGAAGTGCAGATGTAAGACAAACCGAGGCCCAAATTAAGACCGGTCACCAGCAGCACAGCCTCTTAATGTTTCCTGTAACTGTGTGTGTCAGGGGTGGGGGGGGTAATAGACAGAAGAGCTGCTTATAGCTCCAGAGGCTCAGATAGGCAATGCTCTCAGTGTTCACAGCTGTTGGTCAGGAGTCACACTGGATGCAGTCAGTGTGGGATTCCCCAGATTCGGTCTGAAGGCAAATTAGTTTTATTTTCTCTGTATAAAAGTTAGCTTGTTGTGTTAGTCTTTTTTTCTTTAAGACTCTTACCCAGGTTTAAAATAAATAAAAAATAAAAAAAAACAGCACCTGCTTCCTGAAAGACACTGAGTTCCTGGGAGACAAGCTAACGTCTGAGATGCTTAAACAGTGATTTCTTTAAAATAACAAGATTAACCCTTCCTCAGTGGCTCTCACATGAGCACAGTTCGCTCAGCACATTAGCACCTACCACTGACATTTAATATCAAGCGCTTGTCACACTGTCCAATAATTTTATTTATTGTATGTACAATATAATAGTTATAATACTCTATCCTAAAGTACCATGAACCCCCCCAGGTCTTTACATTGTACATTAAACTAATCTTAACTGACAAAGAAAAGACTAAAACAGAAATCTATTTACAGGAAAGGAGAGAAGGGTTTCCAACTGCTGTCATGATCTGTCGTTGCTAACTTTGTGTACCTGCTGTGCCAATCCTGTCCAATATGGAGCACATAGGACAGACAAATGAAAAGGTGGCAGTTCTGTTAAGTAAGCAGCAGGGGGCACTAAAACCATTGCTATGACTTGAAGAGCCAAACTGGTAGACAATGTTGTTGTCCAAACCCTTGTAGCAGAACCCCCCCCCCCACACACACACACACACACCCCACCAATGCACAAAGCCAAACTACTTGGTATTAAAAACAAAAGCAAAACTAAAAGAAAACCAATCAAAACTCATGTATTAAAGTTTATTAAAAGCCACCCCCACTTCTCCTTCACACAGGTCAGGAGAGTGTGTTTGTATTAGTTCATAGCTGCATTATGTTTTTGTCCTTGTTTAAAGTGTAGGATAGCACCTTACTGTTTAAGGATCTTTCGAATTCACCTGGATCTTTAGTCATAAGAATAATACAAATAGCAATAATATCATAACAGCAATACCAATTACAACATTTGCAATATCAAACACCAATAAATCATAATTGCAATAACAATAGTAAGAATAATTGTAAAGACCCTTCAGTGCTGGTAAAAAGAAAAAAATCTTGCCTTCTGGTCACATCCTGTGTGGAGATCTAGTCTGTGAGAAACGGATCACATTCTACATGAATAACTTATTCTGCCGTCAAACAGCATTGTGACTGTAAAGCCAAGGTGAGCTCGAACGCTCCTTAGAGAGAAACCTGGAAACAAACACTACAAACACACCCACACAAGCTATTCTCCAAAAATCAAACCAGGATATATGATTAAACTCCACACCAGTCTGCGTTTCTGTACACTATCGAGAGCCAGCGGGTCTCTGCTGACCCCAGGCTCCGTGTGGGGAATGGCACTGCACGGCAACAAACCCCCCCAGCAGGCCTGAGTGGGCACGGGGGATCTGGGGCCGGGTCTGGTTTTCATCCTGCTAGAGCAAGTGCCTAATTGGTTCATTAGAAGTCACTCCGCCACTCCGCCCCCTCACCGCAATCTGGGTAGCAGCTGTCAGGAGGCTCGGTGGAGGATGTACCTTTTTAATGATTCCCCCCCCCCACCCCCTGCACTACCTAACTATGATAGAGCACCATTGTACACAGTAACACGAAAGGCAACGTCTCTGCTCTACTTGCTCCCACTAGTACGATGTTTATTTGTTTTTAGTCATTTTATTTTTTAATAATTCTAAAATCCAGAGAAAAGCAGTGGACTTCCATCATTCTCTCTACTCCCTTGCTCACTACACCTGCTACTCTCCTGTACTGTAGCGAGCACGAACTTGTGTCACACTCCTGTCAGGAGACAGCAGACAACTCCTACTGCGGTGACCCCTGAACTGGACCCTTCGCCACGCACATCACTGGGGGGTGTGGGGTTCTCCTGAGAAACGAGTGTCGTTACCGATGTCCCTCAGCTGAGCACCAGATTAGAAAATAAATGCAACGTAAAAATAAACAAAACACCCCCCTCCCACCCGACAAAACTTCCTTGTCTCGGACCCCCCCCACCCATATTTGTCCAGATGAAAGACTCTTTGCAATTGTAGATCACAGTAGCTCAAAACAAAAGAAAAAAGCAAAACAATGTGTTTTTTTGTTTTGTTTTGTTTCTTTTTCCACAGATATTTACACACAGTGAAAACGTTTTGTGTTTCCGGTGACCCTGTGCCAGTGTTTCTGATGGCTATAAATCGAGACGTGCAGTGTCGGTATTTTGTACACCGGGCCTTAACAATATTTAAAAAAAAAAAAACATTTTAAATAACACAAAACTTAAAAAATAAAAAGGCCCTCATTCTTGAAGAGAAACAAGGACCATTAATGCTGTTTGGAATATTGCCACGTCTGGGTCTCACACCCCAGTGTACAAAGAGCACCAAGAATCGACATTTATTCTTTTTTTTGTTGTTGTTGTCATTGATGTATAAATAACATTAGGCACAAGTCTGGAGTTCTGTAGAGAGTAGCACCATGTGTATTTCCCCCCCACCCCCCTCTCAGAGTCTGCATCAAATTCAACCCACACAAAGTCTTAAAACTCTCTACGCTGTTACACTACTGTTGCGGTTCTCTCGCTGGAATTAAATAACCCCCTATAACATTAAAAACATCGTCATCATGGAAATTACAGGATAAATAGAATATCTAAATTATAAACAATTATACAGTCGGAGGAGGAAAACTCCCATTCACAGTACAACACTTTCTTCTCTACAAAAATGTAATAAGAAAAACAAAGTGAAAAAATCCCCAGTAGTTTATTAATTTATTGGTGTATGCAGTTCCCTGTGAGAGATGTGAGCGTGTGAGCGTGTGCGATGGTGTGTGTGTGAGAGAGTACTGACTGAGTGAACTTATCCAGCTGGACACTGAGTGGAGCTCGGGCTCATCCAATCACACGACACAGCACTGCTCGCCCGCTTCAGAGAAAGCACGAGACACAACCGCCAGACACACACAAAGCCAGCCAGGGTTTCAGTTCCACTCACGAGATATACACCAAAAGGACATTCATTTCATTATCCACACAAAACAAAGCCAGTGTCGTCTGAGCACATCCTCTAAAGACACTGCCTAGAAACATCCCGTTATGGATTCCAGACCAAGTTGGAACCAAAACCTGAAGTGGTCTTCTGAATTCCCACCAAACCCAATTTTAAAATGACTTAAGATCAAATAACCTTACTCAATTGGTCTATACATGCCTGTGATAGTTAATGAAGTTAATTAAATGATTAGAGAATATTTGCAGTGCACTGACTGATGAAAACTCACCCCCCCCCCCCCCCCCAATCCCAGCCCAGAATCAGCATCAGCATCATTAAGAAGTGAATTCAGTGTTAGTGGAGAGAATCCCACTATTAACACCAACAGGTTGTGTTGGTAGTTGCAGTACTGCCCCCCCCCCATAGTGTCATATCCAGTTCCACCCATCAGTATTAACAACGCACACCTGAACACCCCACCCCGACTCCTCCCAATGTGTACCAGTCTGTACCTGCGCATAGCTGCTGTGGTCAGCTGTGTGTGTGTGTATTGAGCAGTATACAATGTAGCCAACTGGACTGGACAGTTCAACACAGTAGAGCCCATTTCACCGTCCCTGGCGTGGCTACAATGGTTCTCGTTGGGCTTTAATAGAGGAACCTCGACACATCTACACGAGCAGCACAATCCAGGGATATACAGTGATGTATAGATTTATTTCACAGAGCTATGTCCACGATTTACAGGAAAAACACACATGACTGCTGTACAGTGGGGTAAGTGGGGGGTTGGGTGTTCAGCCACGTGCCATTGCAATGAAGCCAAACGCAGGATAGGTAATGGACACCCTAATTATTTATTTACAGAAAAAAGTAGCACAGCAACACGCAATTAAATAATTAAGGAGCTTATTGGAACCAAGTGCTGGCGCGGACAGAACAGGAAGGCAGCAAGGGTGGTGTGGACTAACGAGCCGAGGCCTATCACTTGCCCTCGTTTGCCGGGCACAGCTGCCGCTGCCACCCCCCCCCCCATATTCCCTAGTGAATGTCCTTCTGGTGTACAGTTCCTGCGGCGCTGCTGCACAGAGACACAATGGAAAACCTCATGTTCCACTCAGCCGGGTTGTAAAGGGACACGTGCTGGCGGGAGACTTTACACAACAGGCGCGTCTCTGTCAGCATGCGTGTGTGAGTGTGCAATTAACTGCAGAGGCCAGCACCTTGTGTGTGTGATTTTGTGGAGGTTGACTCAAAAGTGGGAGGGACACAATTACAGAACGAGTGGGAGAGATGAGAAAAGACTGAGCGATTAAGCATCTCCAGGTTCCCACACTCCTGCCTGCGTCTGCTCGCTTTCATGCCCTGAAGTAAGCGAAGTCCCCACTGTGACCAGTAGGGGTCAGTGTTTCAACAGGAAATCCATGATCCCTTTCTACATGATCAATACATCCTTACCCCTTCACACCCGCCCTACTCCCACAAAATCTCTATAACCAACGCCGTCTTGCGATTCTTGATGTAAAAACAATCATAATTTAATAACAGCTGACTTTGCCCGAGGGAAAGTTCATATCTAGTTGATACTGGATACACATTTGCAGAACAATGATGAGCCAAGAAACACACTCCCGCAGCCAAAGCAACAGACCAGAAACTGTCCGAGACCACAGAAAATAAAGGCATTAATAAACAAACACGCACACAGGCAGGGTTCAGCACAGAAGGCCCTGAGAGGAGACCAACAACAGGGCATAAACCGGCAATTCAACACCCCAAAAATACTTTATATTACTATTAAAACAAACCCTAAAGCCTCAAGAGGGACAGTGTTGGGGCTGTATTAGAAATGGTATCCCACATTTCAGGCCACAGCCGCTGATGGAAGATCGATCGCTGCCCTTGCTGGTGAATCGCCGGGGGGGTTCTGTTGACTCGCGCACTTTGGTACCCTCACAGAAACACCGGCTGGAAGTATTGAGGGCCCAGGGTGTTAAATTAAGGTCCGGAAAACAATTAAACAAAAAGTCTGGTAGGTATAATAAGTCAGGGTAGATATAGGCCTTTCCACCTCCCAGCTGGGGAAATATTAACCAGTTTAGAGACTGAATAACAATCAAGACGTCAGGAGATGGAGCAGAAGCACGACGACGGCGGCTCAGCCTGGAGGTCCAGCTGAGGGGAGCACACCGCACTGGGCCGCAGTCTAAACTCTGGTGCCGCGTGTGTAGTGTGCTCGGCTGAACTCCACGCCCGACAGCCTCAGGCTGCCTGAGGAGCTGATCAGGGCTTTTATCCTCTGCCTCCCTCCAGACGAGCTCTGTGGCGGCTCCACCGACCCCTGACTTTCCCCGAGTCCCTCCAGACTGAAGTGATTTGAGATGCAATGCGAAACCTGAATGGCTGGGGCTCTCAGGACCAGGGCGTGTTAAACAAAGGCAGTCGATTTAAGGTACTAACCCCACCCTGGCCCTAGCCCTTCCCTCTCTGAAGCTACCGCACCCTCAGTGTGCCACTGACTGCAAACCTCCGGGCTTTTGCTGCGACCCATATGGAGACATCCAGGCTGGATCAAAGACCTGGAATAGATTTCAAACCTTCTCTCCCCCAAAACACATACACAAAAGGTGCTGGACTACCTCTGACCCCTGGGCACAGTGCTGCGCAAGTGTGCATCAGAGTCCAAGTGTGTGTGTGCGTGTGTGTGTGCGTATATGTCTGTGTGTGTGTAGCTGCAGGTGTGTTGATTCTATACCCATGCCGATCGCAGAGATTCCCTGCGGAGACGCGAGCACCAGTCAGTGTGAAGACAGTGTCTTGGTCCACACCGTTCCTTTGCATAGGTCACATAGGGTTGAGGTAGAATTCTTTAGTTACCTGCAGGAAAACAGGCCGACAGAAGTCAATTAATGAAAATGAAGAAAACTGCAGAACTTTAAAAGCATAAATATAATAAAAGCCTCCATTTGCCTGTAGGGGAGGCAGACGCTAGGCCTCAGATCAAACTGCAAGGAAACGAGTGTCGTTTTCAGCTGCTCGTTCTGTGCCCGACCGTTTCTCGCCCTGTGCTCCATGAATACTCTGACTGGTGCCTCACAGACATCCCGTAAAGCACTCGTGTTGTTTCTGCACAGGGGGGCTGTAACAAGCTTCACGGACTGGCTGACAATCGTAAGCGCCACACCTTGCGACACGCATTGAAATGAATGCTAGGGATCGGGTGTACGAAAAAAAAAAAAAAATCACACCTCCTCTAAGTGAACTTCACTTACCACTGTAAAACATTTTCTCTCATTCAGACGGAAACGAGGAGGGTCTTCCACCCCCCCCCCCTGCTCCTCCCAGTCTCTACCCCATGCCTCCAACCCCCCAACCACCCACTCCACAACCCATCCCACCCCACCCCTCGCCCTCCCAAGGTCCGGCTCCTATCTGGGACGGACGCCGGGGATATGTGGAGCTGTGAAAGAGGCCTGCATGCCAAGGGTCCCCCACACCGAGCTGACAGGACTGCTGCTGCTGCTGTGGGGGGGGGCTGGGGGTGGTGGGGCGGCGGCGGAGCGGGGAGGGTGCAGGGCAGGGTGGTGCACAGTGTAGGAGGGTCGGGAGGAGGAGGAGGAAGAAGAAGAGGAAGGGGAGGAGGAAGGCAGAGAAGCAGAGGCAGAAGCACATATGGAGGCAGAAAAGGAGGAGGAGGAGGAGAGCGAGAGAGAGGAGGGCGTCTTCTGATGCTGCTGCAGGGCGGAAGGCAGGCGAGGGGGCAGGAAGGCATCGGCGCGGGACAGGGGGGGCTCGCCCGAGAGAGAAGAGGGGGAGGAGGAGGAGGAGGGGCAGACGTTGAGCAGGGGAGGGGGAGGAGGCAGGGACAGGGTGGGTGGTGGAGGGGTGTGCAAGACTGTGAGCGTGCGGCTGTGCGGGGGCTGCGACAGGGCGAGGCTCAGGCCGGAGGAGCCCTGGGAGAGAAAAGCAGGGCCGGGCTGGGGGTTACTGTGCTGCTGCTGCGGAGGCTGCGGTAACTGGTGCTGTAGCGATTGCTGCTGCTGCAGAGGGGAGGAGGAGGAGAGACTGAGCAGAGAAGTGAGACCAGAGCTGGGCAGGGCGGCCCCAAACTGATGGCAGGTCACTGAAGGCACCACGTGGTTAAAAAT
Source organism: Amia ocellicauda (assembly GCF_036373705.1). Taxonomy (NCBI): domain Eukaryota; kingdom Metazoa; phylum Chordata; class Actinopteri; order Amiiformes; family Amiidae; genus Amia; species Amia ocellicauda. The sequence continues at coordinate 11,547,402 of NC_089871.1, forward strand.
ACCTGTGGACACACAACACAGAGGGGCAGAGAGAGAGATGGGGAGGTAGACAGGGAGTGGGAAGGGGAGAGAAAGTGGGGCTCAGCCAGGTTGTGCATAGCAGGAAGCAAGTCAGACAAGATGAGCAAAAGGACGACAAGCAGGCCGTGACGTTCCAGGGAGCGACCGTGTACAACTGGGAAGCGGGCGACTGCTTTAAAATGGTTGCAATTGCAAAAATGCACCTGGTGTTCACAGGTCAATTAATTCAAATCTATTGAGAGTCACAGGCCCCCTCCCACACACATGTACACACCCCGGAACGGCAGTGCCAGTCACAACACGGCCGCGGCCTCTGCACCCACAGCACACAAACACAGGAACAGCCTGCGTGGGGATGCGGAGCAGCGGGAGAGCGGGGCGCCATGGGCTGGAACAGCCGAGATCCCTACAGCGCCCCCTACAGGTGGGCACATTCAAAATTAAACAAAAATAAAATAAAATCACAGCTGTGGAGTAGCAAGTCTATTACAGTTCAGGCTTGTCAAGCTGAAGTCTCCAGTGCACAGGCCGGCCCACAAGGGAGCCTGCGGAAAAGGATGTACAGTTAACAGCACACGTGCACTCGCACACACACGATACTGATGTGAAAGACCCTTCCTTCCCCTCTGTGCTCTGTGGGGGGGTACCAGGCACAACTCTAGGGGATTGCATAACCAATCCCCACCACTTACCTAAGTCAGTCTTGGCATCTCACCAGGTTGCTCAACACCCACCATGTATTTACACTTTAGCTCACCTGGTGCTCAGCTCCTGGCCTGATTGCTCAATAGTCAGATTGAACTGGGATTTCAAGAGCCGAACACTTTGTTTAAAGGTTTATTCTTTTTTATGTAAACATCAAATCTCTGTCTCTTTCCCTGGTACTCAGTTCAAAGTGCTCAGCGTTTGATGATCCTGCTGAATCGTGGCTCCCATGGAACAGGGCTGCCCCTCCCACACCCCCGCGCTTGACAATATCAGACCGACTGGCAGCAGGCCTTCAGCAGAGAAGTGTTGTTTACAGTGCCTACTAGAGCCGCCCACGCAGGGCTCCACCGTGTGGCCCGAGGCGGCGCCTGGGGAGCCGCGCTGATTGCAGCTCGCTGGGCTCCTCCCTGCTGTCTCAGTTACAGAGCAGGAGGAGAACACAGACTGAGAAAAACAGGAACCGAAAAACAAAACTAAAAGACGGAACACACACAAGGCTCACCTCCTGCGGCCCCCCCAGCCAGGCCGGTGCTAGAGAAGGGCCCAATGGCTCCATGCCCGTTCACCAGGCGTGGGCCTCCGTGGGTGGTGGTGATGGTGGGGGCGGAGGAGGTGGGGACGCTGGCGGGGGGCTGGGTCCCGAACAGTGACTGCAGCATGGAGGAGGCCCCCCCCAGCTGGAACTGCGGCCCCAAGTAGGAACCCACCAGGCTGCCCGAGCCCGAGGACACCGCCACCGGGCTGCCGGACTTGGCGCTGAGGATCCCTCCGGTCGCCGCCGTGATGAAGAGGTTCTGGCTGGCCAGGCCGCCCCCCCCGCAGCTGCTGACCTTCAGCTCCCAGTCCCGGCACTTGACCTTCGACCCCTGCTGCATCTGCTGCTGCTTCTCGGTCGTCCCTGGCCCGCCACGGCCTGAGGGAGTCTCTGAGGGAGGCTGGCCGAGGAAGGGGTTGTGACCCAGGTAGGGTGGCCCACCGGAGTGGGGGGCACAGGAAGAATCCCCGCACCCACCCCCGGCCCCCGTGCCCAGTCCCATCTCTCCCCCGCCTCTGCCACGCTGCTTGTGATCCGAGTCCGAATCGCCGCCCCCTCCCCCCCGGCTGCCCAGGCCAAACGGGGACCCCCCTTGCCGCAGGTCAGACTGCAGGGGCTTGGGCTCCGAGATCGGGGAGAAAGTTGACTTCCACTTGCTGGAGGAAGAGGAAGAGGAGGATGATGATGAGGAGGAAGAGACATCACTGCCACCGATGCTGTTCAGACTATTGCAGGCTGCTTTCCGCCCAGCAGAGCCTGAGAGAGGGAGAACATTTTTTTTTTTTTAATTGATAATCTTGATCTAAACTCAACAGCCAGGATTATTCTCATATGGATGGGCGGGGGGGCTCTTACCCTTGTCACAGTCCCCCGACTTCAGTAAACAGTCTCTACTCTCCAGGGAGATGGTCGCGATCTTCCTTTCAATCCTGAAACCCGGAAAATCGGGAAAGTGTTCATTACACGCAGAGCCTCGCTGCTCACTGCAGACATTGGTGCAGGAGAGTGACAGCGGTTATGCAGGTGATGCACATGAGTGTGTGTGTGTGTGTGTGTGTGTGTGTGTGTGAGAGAGAGAGTGCTATGGCACTCCATATCCTTACATTCCTGGTGTCAATCTACATACACGCGTGTGCTTGGCATGCCCTTACCGTGCACTGGAGCTGTCCTCATGGTAGCCCCGGTCCTCATCCTCAGAACTGAGGGGGGAGGAGTATCGGCCCGAGCCGTTCAGGTCCAGTGGCCGCTCCCTCTTCAGCACCGGCGGCTGGTCCAGGTCGGGCGCGGTGGGGCTGCGTGCAGACTGCTCCGGGGACGAGATGGCTGCGATCTCCAGGGGCTGGTTGATGTTGTTCACCTGCCAGACCACAACACACAGCACTCTTTAATAGGGCCAGCATTGCAAAGATGAGTATTCCTATTCCTATTCCTAAAGCAATACAATACAACAGCATATTACAATTCAACTCAGAGGGAGGCTCTTGTGTAGCTGCAACTTACAGGGGCTTCACAAGTAAAGCCACTGGCCAGTCTGCCCACAGAGACTATATGAACTCAATGGATTAAGGCATCTGCTAAGTAATAACCCCCCCCACCCCCCCAACACACACACACACTCACCATGGAGTTGATGTTGAGAGGGGACCCTGAGGGGTGGCTGCCCAGCCCAGCCAGGGGCCTCCTTTTTGGGGACCCACCTGCCAGGGCCCCACCCACCGAACTACGCTTCCGCCTCCCGCGCTTGCGCCCGTCTTGGGGGGGGCAGCCGGAGGAGGTGGCGGGGGAATGGTGGTGATGGTGATGGTGGTGGTGGTGGTGGCTGCTATGATGCTGCTGCGCTGGCTTGGCGGCGCTGGGGAGCTGCCTGCCGCCCAGGGAGGAGGAGGACGAGGACGAGGACGAGGAAGAGGAGGATGAGGAAAAGTACATGCGACGCTTGCTATCACTCTCCAGGGCCTCCGAGTCCGAGCCCCCCTGCCTGCCCCCTGGCCCCCCCTCCGGGAGGATGCGGGGGGGGCCATCCGCGTACTGCAGCACCCCCCCCGTGACGAGGGGTGGGCTGTGCCCTGGGGCGCGGGCCTGAGAGCCCAGGAGGGGCGGGGCGGCGGCGGCGGCGGCAGCGTGGGGGGACTGGGGGCAGTCAGACGCGTCCGCATCCAGAGAGTGAGAGCCACCGTTCATCATGGAGCCCAAGGAAAACCCTGTGGGGGGGGGGAGAGACAGAGAGAACTCTAACTGCAGCCACTATAGCTATAATGTGGTTAATAATAATCTGGGTTTATCCTCCTAATACAACAAGGACTCTGCATTAAACTCCACTTCCTGATCACCTATTCTTTATCTAATTGGTTCAGATATAGACAGTTTGTCTTCAGTCTTACTCACTCACACAAAAGCAGTGGAAGGGAGGGGGCTATACCTGAGGTAGGCGTATGGAGCAGCTTGCCGTTGTTCTGGCCCGGCTTGTCCAGCGAGGACGGGTCCCGGGCCTGCGCCACTGGACTGGGCGTGCTCCTCTGGGGGAGGGACACAGGACAACGACACGTAGGTTACAAAAATATATAGAGATGAATAAATCAAGTGTATGTGTCAGTATAGTACACTGCAGGCTGGCACTCACCAGTCTCTCGGCACGGCTGGGCAGCACCACGCTGGCGAGGGGGATGCTGACGGGCAGCTTGCTGGGGTGCACGGTGCTGAGGGGGATACTGATGGGCAGGCTGGTGATGGTGTCCCCAGGGCCCACCGGGCTCTTCTCCTTACACAACTGCAGGGCCAGATAGGACACAGACGGTCAAAATAACATAGCAACACAGAGCGAGAGTGAAGGAGAGCAAGAGAGCGGCAGAGGGAGGGTTACCTTGTCCACACTCCTGGGCATGGCGCTCTGCTGCAGCTCGGGGGACCCCGGCGAGGGGAAGCACTGCTTGGGCCCGAGGGCAGGTGGGGAGACGACACACTCCTTGCCACTCTCCCCCCTGGAGACAATCAGAGAGAATGTGAGACGTGCATCTGTGCACTGAGACCTTATACACAGATTGGCTTTCTGTGCAACTGTGGACACAACCTCACAACCTCACACCCCCACCCCCCCACACACTGCCTACCAGACTGACCTGTACAGGGGGCCACCGGGGCCGCGCAGGGGGCTGGGGCTGGGGTCCTGGTTGTAGTGGCGGCGCAGGGCGATCTTAGCCGGGGAGAAGCGTGTGTAGTCGGGCTGTGGGTGGCCCTGCAGCCGGTGGCGGTAGTCAGGGGTGGGGGGCACAATGTCGTGGTCGGGGGGCGAGGGCAGGTAGCGGGACAGGAGCTCGGCCTTGCTGCTGCCCCTCTCGAAGCCAGGTGAGGCTGTGCCGTTGATGGACAGCTCGGGGCTCAGGCCGTTGACCGCCCCGGGACCCCCCAGGCCGTGCTTGGGTAGCTCGTGGTCCAGTGGTGGCCGGGGGTCCAGGCTGGGGGGGCCCTTGAAGCGGTAGGGGGGGTCCTCACCTGGGCTATAGGACTTCAGCTGCAGGAGCTCCTGCTGCCTCTGGCTCTTCTCCAGCTCCACGATGCTGATCTGAGGGACAGACAGCAGGGGGCGCCATGAGGCAGGGCTGGAGCACAGACTGCACTCAGCATCAGTATGAACACTGGGAACACTGTCCCTGACTGGCACAAAGATCTATTAAGACTTTTATTCTCAAAAAATATAATTTTAAAGACAGGACAGCCCACCTGCAGCTCCAGGCAGTGCCGCTGCTTCTCCGAGATCTGGCTGCGCAGGCTCTGCTTCTCCTTCAGCAGGCTCTCGAGACACAGCGAGGCCCAGTCCAGGTTCAGCTCCTCACACCGAGATTTCAGCTGCACACACATGACACAGGGGCAAATTAAACTCAGCATCCTTTCAAAGGAGTGTATGCAGTCAGACAGGCGTGTACGCTGTGTGGCTGGGGGGGGGAGGGCACACACCAGCAGCAGGCTCTGGTCCCGCAGCTCGGTTGTGTCTCTCTCCAGCTGCTTGGTCTGCTCCTTCAGCTGCCGGTTGTGGGCAGAGATCTCCTTCTGGGCCTGGACCAGGTCGTCCAGAGTCAGTGCCTTCACACCCAGCTGAACACAGAGAGGCGGGTCAGTGTCTGTTCACGAGTGTGAAAGTGCAGGAGTGCGTGGGCGGGTGTGAGGCACTCACCTCCTCCAGCTTGCTGTGGAACAGCCCTTTGATCTTGTCCTTGTGAGACTGACACAGACTGAAGAGCTGCTCAGCACGGCCTGACAGTTCACTGTGTCTGAGCTAGAGAGGGAGGAGAGAGAGAAAATCAGACATGAATAATTTACACTGAGCCAGAATGACGGAGAGAATATATCAGAATCTTAGACAGAAATAGCTTACTGTACAAAGAGCAAGAGAGATGGACAGATTAGAGAGCATCACACTAATTAAAAACTGCCCTTGAGAGAGGAGGGGGGACAGAGAAATGACAGATGAGGAAGAGAGGGAGGGAAGACGGGGAAGGCAGAAGGACAGTAATAACAGGACTGGGGTTTACCTTCTCCTGTTCCAGGACTTGCTGGAGATTGGTAGAGTACTGCGGCGTCTTCATGTACGCCATGAACTGCAAATACTGCACCTTGATGCTATCTGCAAGACAGAGGAGACACCACGCTCACATCGGCCTCTCGGGTCTAACGTGCAGTAGACAGATGCGCTACACACCTCTACAGACAGTAAACACACACATTCCTATTATCTCACCCAGTAGCTGTTGCAGGCCAGGTGGAGTCGGGCCCAGGAGCAACTGCCCACACATGTAGGGCTGAACTTTGGGAGGTAGCTGATAGAACGGGCTTTGAGGTGACTTGTATGCATCTGCCAAAAGAGAGGGAGGGAGAAAAGGAGAGAAAGACATGATTACACCGTTACCGAACTACTGCAAATACAGATTGTGTGTGTCAGTGGAACGCAGTGGCTCTCCACAGAGTTGTGCCACACTGCCAGGCCCACTATTATGACAATAAAAACGCGTGGGGGGGGGGGATATAAAGAAAAGAAAAACAAAACCCAGTGGGGCACTCTCACCCTGAGGCGGCGCTGCGGAGAGGGACACCGTCTTGGCGTGCAGCAGATCCAGGGCGCTCTGGCTCTTCTTGCTCTTCCGCTCGGCGGCGGTGGCAGCGGCGACGACGGCGGTGGCAGCTGCGGTGGCCGCTGCTTTTTTGGGGCGTCCGCGCTTCCTGCTGCCCAGCTTGCGGCTCTTGCTGATGATGCGGGGGCGCCGGGCCCTGACCGGGGACACTTTCACCGGCGCCACCATGCCCAGCTTCTCATCCTCCCCACACGAGTCCTGAGAACCATAAAGTTTGGTCATGCCGATACAACCACTTTGAATTTTAATTTGAATGATGGGTAGACAGAGAGAGATGGTACCTTGTGCTCTGGTGCCTTGGTCGGGGTGGTGGTGTTGCTTTTGCTCTCCTTAGTTTCTTTCTGCTGACGACGTCTAGCTGCCTCCTGCTCCTCCTGCGAAGAAAAGAAACACTGGGAGTCAAAACAGGGAAATGATGACAGTTTTTCAATGTAGTGTCCGCTAGAGCTTCACGGGAGGTGGAAGATCTAGCAAACCCTACATTGAAAAAAACGTCCACACAAACACTACACAAGGACAAACACACAGGTCATGCTACAGAACAGGAAACGAGGCAACTCTTACCCTGAGTTTAGGATTTTTGAGACTAGAAAAATAGTTTTCAAGCTGCAAGAAAGAAAGACAAAAAACAGCAGGGTGAGTGGGGGGACCGGCTGCTCACAGATGTCCTGAGCACAGTCTCTCTAAAAACAACAAGTCCACACAGAACAGCACACAACAAGCAACAGCAGGACAGCAAAATGAACCAAACGTGCTCCAGAAACCTGTAGTCGCACCCGTCCAGTATGGGAGGGAGGGACTTGGCAAGGGCAGTCTGCTGAGGGCACAGCTGAAGAGTATCTTCTACTTTATTTCTAAATAAGCAAGCAGGCAGTTTCATCACGGGTTTATTTTATTTCTCGGTAAACAATGATGCCCGTTCGTTAAGATGCACAGCGCCATTTGGACTACGACCAAAAAAAAAAAAAAAAAGGGGTAGCAGTTCCCTTTTTCTCTGCAAATCACCACAACAGACACACGCTCGCATCGCCTCCGTCGCCCAGAGCAGCGCCACACAGACTAGGGCGGTGACATCACGACAAGAGCAGCTGTCGGAAGCCCAGGGCACGCAGGGGGGCGGCTGCGGTACTCACTATGGTGCGGTCTATCGTGTGCAGATAGTAAGAAACTGGCTTCCCTGTCCAGGACACAGAGCCCCGCAGTGGAGAGAGCTCTACCACCCTCATTATTGTGCCAATGTCTGCAGAGAGAGAGAGAGAGAGAGAGAGAGAGAGAGAGAGAGAGAGAGACAGAGAGGGAATGAACGGTGTCCGTGTCAGCTGAAGCACCGAACAAATGAGTTGCGTTTGGCAGATAATGTATAAAAGTAGTGGTAATAATGTTTCTCCACTCACCACTCAAGTTTCGACAGTTTATTCTAAAGTTTAGAGGTGCAAAAGGTTTTGAGGATACGATTTTGCCACCTGAAAGACAAGAGCAGAAAAGAGAGGGGAAAAGGGGGTTAGCGTGAGGCTTCAGTCACTGAAACACCGATACGTCCTGAATTCTGAGATGGTGAGCACAGAGAGCGACCGACAGAGGACCCACTGACCTTCCTTCATGTTTGCAAATCGCTCCTTCAGCTGGTGATCCACCTCGGGACCAAAGGCAAAGTTATTCACAAAAATCACACTGCAAGACAACACATGGATTTTAATGCACAGAAGAGCAGCATTTCAAATACATTAACATCAAAGAGAAAAGGAGAGAGAGAGAAGGGGGGAGAACGAGATCATTGTGTGTGTGTGTTTTATGTGTGGGCCTTGTTAGCATGCATGTCCGTGTGCGCTCGTGAGCATCCGGCAGCCCGAGGCGTGGTTGAAGAGGGCTGGCTGTTCGTAGCCCTACCTTGTGTTCGCTATTCTCTCTTTCCACTCTTCGGACAGGAAGTCCCCTCTCTCCAGCTGCAAAACAGAATAAGCGTACAAAGGGTACGGGCCGGTCAGCGTCAGGGCGTCCACCAGAGCAGGCCACACTCACCTGCCTCCTCGAGCCCCTCCTTAACTCTGCCGAGATGGCCCCGGGGGCCCCACTGTGACAGCCGGGAGCTCCTCTGCCACAGCCCTGCCGCTGAAGCAACTGCGCTGGAGATCTGATTAACTGGATTTAATGCCGATTCATGTAGCATCTCTCTACTTTCACTACTACTGTGGAAGAGAAATTTGGGGGGAGGGGGCAGGCTCTTCCTACTGCTCATCTCAATTATTTTGTTTTAGGTTTTATTGATCGTTGGGCTGCACCTGTAGAGGAGCAAAGGGTGCCCCACTCACCGTGTACTCGCCGTGCTTCTTCCCGTACCACCTCATCCACCTCTTAAACTCCTTGTCCATCGACTGCAAAGACAACAAGACAGACAGGGACATCAGACATGGGCAGGACCAGGGATAGGCAGCCAGTATGACTAAAGCTGTGGACCCCCCCGGAGATTTATTTGCATGTCTGCCAGGGTGGGGGGGCGTTGCGCATGCAATATGATATGAGCAGTAGTCTCACCTCGGCGTAGCCTGCCGGGGTGTCCGCCTTCTCCACTCCGAAGTAGTGTTTACAGTTCGTGGCCGCAGCAACCTGCAGCACCACCTGTCCCACTCCTGAGGTCAAAAGTCACACAGTCAGACAAAACAAACACCCAAAGTTACAATAAAAATGATTAGTCTTCAAATCCAGACAGCAAACGGGTGGGAGACGCACTGACCGCTGCCCAGGTCCACGAAGGTGTCGTCCTCCATCATCTCGATCTCGTCGATGATCTGGGCGACCAGGTCAAAGGAGGTCTCCCCGTACACCTCGGGAGAGAAGGGCTCGTAGTTGTTGAGCTTCTCGGGGTCGGTGACGGAGTGGTTGTACACCTGCTGCAGGATGTGCCTCAGCAGGCCGTTCGAGGGACGCGTGTTCAACTTCATGGGCTGAGTGGTGCCTTTCCACTGCCGTACGGAGAGAGGGAGAGGGACGGCACAGAGTGAGGGAGAGTGACGGCACAGAGGGGCGGTGCACAGAGAGTGAAGGATAGAGACAGCACAGAGAGGGACACCACAGAGAGAGAGAGAACTTTCCCAGGGCACTCACCAGCTGATGGATGCTGTCGATGGCCCTGTTGTACTTGTCACAGAGCCTCTGCATGCTCTCGAAGCTGCAAGAGGGGGGGTGAGCAACACAGAGGAGAACAACGCATGAGAGCCAAGAAATCCATGTGCCATATGGTTAAGTACCATAGAATAAATTAATAAATAGATAAAAAATGTAAAAAGGCAAGACTCAAATATCGTAACTTCCATTTTCAATAACACCTTAGCTTTGGCCAGAGGGTGAAGCCAGTTCCGTCCCCAGCATAGACAGCACTGTGCTTGTGATTGTAAACAGTCGCCACAGCTCAGGGTGCACGGCCAATTGAGCAACACAATCATTGTTATGTGAAGGAGTAGCGTTGAGTAACTTTGCATCTGAAATGTTCAAGTGATTCCCCCTGCAAGAAGATCCCCAACCCAGGGTCCCAGGCCCCCCTCACCTCTTGGTGTCATAGTCAATTAGGACATAGTTCTCCATGGCCAGCTTCAGGTCAGGAATCTCTTCACACACCCACCTGTCCGCACACATAGAAAAGAAGGGAGGAAGCGAGAGAGAGAGAGAGAGAGAGGGAGGGAGGAAACGAGAGTCAGTCCTCATTCCAGCGCCTGCTGCTCACTGGAATTTCAAAAACCTAAATACAAACAAATTTTAAGCAGCATTTATGTACTTAATTTGTTTTATAGAAGTGCTGCTGCAACATAATAAACAAGGTACCTTATAATGTAGAAATAGCCAACAGATTTCATTGTGTGTGTGGTGTGTATACATGTACATACACACATATTTGAGTGTATATATTTATATACACATACACACAAGAAAGCTCAATAATGTTTAAGTTGAAAAATATATCTTACCGAATTGTTTCGATGATTTCATGAGCAGCATCGTGGTGTTTATCCTGCACAGGAGGGGAGATGGACAAAGATGATTAGAGCGAGATAGAAGATGGGAGTTTATTGTACAATACATTTAGAAAAAGCTCAGATACTGCCTGGAGTGAGAGCACAGGCAGACAGGCTGACAGCTGCTGGAAGTCCGTGTGTGTGTCTGTGAGAGACAGAGAGAGACCACTCTGAGACCGTGAAGAATACAAAAGAGCTTTTTAAACTCAAACTCAGTAATGTGGTTGAATACAGTGCGAGTGTGTGGCGGGGTGGGGTGGGGCTATGGGCCCCATGGGCTATAGAGATCTGGTGCGAGAGAGTAACCGCAGTGCTTTGTAACCTGGATATGAAAGTGCTACAGCTGCAAAACATTTGAGAAGATTGTGGATCGACCCTGCTTTACAGAAGCAAGACTACAGATCCAGTTTGTTTCATGGAAGCAGCATCTCCCCCCTCCCCAGTCTACATGGACCTGGCCATACAGCATGTGTGCTTTTGCTCGCCATGGTCAGCCTCTCTGGCCTCTCTGCCTGATCCCTCCTGCGCTGAAACACCAAGGAATTCCAGCCATTCCACGGCTGACCTACTGACCCACTTACTGCAGCTTGTCGCAGCACAGAGCCCGGGAGGCCCACAGCTGCAAGAGGCAGGGCCTACGCCTGGCTCACACTGCCTCACAACAAACACGCAAATACACTGCACTGATAGTTTGGTTTGGTTAACTCTTACACCTTCACAATATCAAATATTTCTTGTTATTGTTGTTTTCATGTTTTCTGTACAATCACATAAACTTAAGCGCACACACACTATTTCCCCATAATATTTTTAACCATGGGAAATAGACAAATCACAAACAGGCTTAAATGTCTAGGACAAAGGAGTCTTGCCCTTGGTAGAAGGTGTGCAAGTGAATAAATGCTGCCAATACAAACAGAAAATATGACTGAACGTGTAGGGGAGACGGCTGCTCCTGGCAGTGTGTACACAACAGACAGCAGCGCACAGCACAGCACGGCAGGGCCAGGGCTAAAAATAACCCCAGAGAGAGCAGAGCAAGCAGAGAGAGAAGCACGACTCTTCCATCAGATCAGCTGCAGGGGGAAACGGCGACACGCCATGCCAGTGACTCACTCTCCCCCTCTTTGGTGCGCTGTCTCTCTCCATCTCTCCGCCTCTCTCGTTCTGTGTAATTCCCTCATTGTCTAACTCCCCTCCCTCCCAGTGTGACTCATGGCTGGGTGTTCTAACTGAGTAACACCACACCCCACCACTACGCTGAGGAGCACGAGTGACTAATGAAGAAAAATGTTGAATTGACAAAAGAATAAAAACACAACCTACCCCTGTCCCCTCCCACTGTCTATTCTCTCTCTCTTGCTTTCCCTCAGTCACTACCAGTTACTCTTCAGGGAAGTTTCTTGTTACCGTCTCATTTTCAGTGCTCTGCTCTCCTACTGTGCGCTTCTGGGTTTATTTAGTTAGTTAGTTCCTTTCTACACTCCTGTGCACAATGCATGCAGGGAGTCACGCCTGAGGGATCTGAGTGGCAGTTCGTTTGTTTGTGTCAATGGCCTCAGGCAGGCAGCCGAGCAACACACGCCAGAGCAATCACAGTTTCTCCTGAATAGAAACACAGCCGTTTAAGAGCAAATGCACGTGTGTGTTTATGTACGCATGTACGTTTAAATCTGCAAATACAATTTTATGAAGTGCCAACGAACATAAATAGGGAATTCAGTTCATTTGTGGTGGTGGTTCGGGAGGGATAGATATGTGATTCCACCATCGCAGGAGTTCTTCACCTGGATTTCTGTAGCTGCTTTATCCACACGGTTTTCAATTACTCTCACCGGGTAGCTCATTGCATCATGCTTTGCAGTTCCCTGCTTCAGTTTATGCTGCAAACTAATTTAAACAACGGGTGGATAGTAAACCAGAGAACTCAGCCTGCCAGGGATTGGAATTGGTTTTAAAACCTTCATCTGTACTCTGTTCATATAGATTTGGCAATTAATTAGCCTTACACCTAAATTATCCTGGACTCTAAAGAATCTAAATTTAACAGGAAGACCTGCCGCCATCTGTATCTCCAATTTTTTTTTTCATGTATGAGATTTCTTAAACATCCACACATTCTGTCAATGTTAATTAACATAACACCTACATAATAGGGAGTATTTTTGTTCTGAACTGAGAGACTGTATTGCAGTTCACTATAGCCTGAGTCTACTGCGGAATAAGCTGAACCTTACCCAGACCAAAAAAGAACCCTAATTGGATCGATAATTATAATTCAAGTGCATAATTTACTCAAATTACTGACAACAGCTCTCAAAACACAAGCACGAGGTCTGCAACACACAGAACAAAATGTCTATAGACTCTGCAGAGGTGTTATTCATATGGAAGCAGTTTCGGTTGATTTACAGGGCCAGATGTGGAGAGGGCACGTGTGTCAGAGACAGGATGTCTGGGTGAGCCCGGCTGTGCAGAAGCAAGCGTTCAGTATGTCCTCATGCCCTTGTTAATTTACCATGTATTGCCTTTAGTCAACTCCTCTATGCAAGTAGACACTACTACGTTATAAACCTACAGCTAAGGAAAATATTTAAAAAGCTACAGTGAAGTACTGAGAAAAAAAAAAAAATGTATAATATATTTGTTTGTAAACTGTAGTGACATGCCTTGCTAGAAAGGGTGGATCCCAATACCAGTGCAGGGCTGTTACTAATGCAGACAGCTGGGTCTCCTGATAACTAGCAGGTCTGTGCTGGGGGCTGTCCGTCACAGAGCCAACTGCTGTCCAGGCCTTTAAGGGGACATTTAAAAAAAAAAAAAAATACGAACAAAAGCTCTGGCGCCCAGAACTGGACTTGACAGGACTGTACAGGACAGGACTGGTTCCCCCCTTCCTAGTCCGGCGATTGTTTCTGCTGCAGGGGGCAAGACCAGCTGCACACCTCTGACAGACACAGTCTGCTACACTGCACACCGCTGCACGCACACACACAGTGACACGTTCAAACATTCATCTGAAATTCACACACTCAGCAAACACACGCCCTCAAGCTCAGAGAGACACACCCTCATTAGCTGAACGGGCCAAGCTGAATTTAGGCCAAATCTGGAACAAGTCCCACGCCTATCGTGAAAACTAAAACACTCTCTGACAGGCAACAGCTTACTCAAAATCGAGGTTTCTTCATGTTGAGGACATACAATATTGCCAAGCCTGTTTTGAGACCACCATTGCAGTTACATTTATTTTGAAATTCACTAGGAAGCAGCTTTATGGCGATTATGTAAAGGGTTAGTTTGCTGGTCACTGAGGCATGGGCAGAAAAAACACTTTATACTAATGTATACTAATTTATAAGATTTATTCATTACTAAGGAGAGAAGACACCACTGCCGCTTGTGGACATGGGGCAGAGAGCTGTGTGGTGAGGGGATGCGAGACCAACCGCCCTCCGAGACTACAAGAAAATGCAGTGTGCAGAAAACACCAAGATTCAACACAGCCTGGAAAAGGTGGTTTAAAATGAAGACAAAAGCAGGCAATTTAAGGGTTAATCAAAAAGTTTTTTTTTTTTTTTTTTAGAAAATTACAATGTTTACATTCGGGTCTGCAATGTCAAATTCTGATTCACCAAAAACACAGAAAGGAAGCTTTGTCTACGATGCCTGGCGTGGGACAGCACCTCATCCACAGGGTTCCTTGTTTGCAGCCTCCCAGGCACACCCCCATGCGGCCCAAACGGCTACCAAGAGGGGAAGAGCTGAGGGCCCGAAGCCTGCGTGTCTGGGGGTTATACCAGCGACACAGACAGCTATAGACATAGACATATAATCCACTGAGGATCAGCTGTGTAAGTGGAGCTTGTGGGACATGTTTAAGTCCAGGATCCACACATCCACTCGGCTGCAACACACATGATAATTCTGTCAAAAGCTGGGTTCCTGAATCACAACCATTTGTTTATGATTTTAGATGGAAATTCCAAGCTGTATGTGTAAAACTAACTCTTATAGCATCTTTCTGGAGGGTAAAAATGAAAAAGGCCCTATTCAATTCTACAGGTTCAATTTGGTGGGGGGGTTAAACATCGAGTGAACAGCTCTTTGAACACGCCGTCAGCAACTCCACGTGTAGCGGCAGCACCATTGCCAAAACAGGTCTGACTACTAGGAAGGGCAATTTCACAGTACATTAGGTATTCTGGGGAAATCTCTACTTCTCATCAACTCCTCAGAAATGATCAGAACGCACGCAAACCTCACAGATACGGGCAAAAGGCAGAGCTAGACAATACTTGGCAGCAGGCACACACACACAACACACGTCTCCTTCAAAAACCACAGTCAAAGTTTCTTTCACACTTTTTTTATACTACACTTCTTAGAAAAAGAAAGAAAAAAGAAAAATGGAAACACCCTCGTAGTACTCAGAAACCACAACCCCGTCATTCTGTCTCACTCAGTCTCCATCTCTCTCATTCACGCCTACACTCCCCCCCACGGAGACCAAAACAGATAAGAACATCCAGATGCCACATAACCATGTCATCCAACATCTTGATCAGACCCCCTGACTCCCACGCCCAAACAAAAACACACGCCCAAACACACACCTCTATGACGTCGGCAAACATCCCAGACTCTCCCAGCCCACCCAAAACCAACCCCACACATACAGTCATTGCAACATAACTGCCAACACAAATATTTCCCCTCTGTCTTGTTTGTTCATACAGGAAAAACAGAGGGAAGTTAATTAGAGGGAACATGTTAGTTCATACATTATAAATACAGCCTCCTCTCAAAGCTTGAAGTTGTGGATGATAAATCTATAAATTGACACCTCAAAACAGAGGAGTGCCACCTGCTGACAAATTCCCGCACCCCCACCCACCAGCAATTGAGTCAAACTGGAAACAGGCATTGGGATTGCTGGGAGTCCTCAGAGGGTATACATATCACTAATGCACAAATCAACAGACATACATTTCTACAGGGAAAAGGTAGGAGCCAATCCTGCTGCACAGCCATCCAAACGAAAGCCCACATCTGATGCAAACTCTCGCTCTGGGGGAAACCCATTGAGCATGGTGCAACGGTTTTCCTCGTCTCCACATCAGTTTCATTCGCACAGCCAAATGTACCTCAAGACCACCCTTAGGTCTGCAAGTCCGCTGTGCCTTTCACACAGTAAGAAATCTCAATTTGTCAGATTCATAGATCCCAGCAGACATGCATCTAATGCATGGCTCCATACTCCCTGCTTTGCATAGCTGGCTGCAGTTTATCAGTACCTACTTCTAATCTCTTCCTCAACAAGTGGTCAAAGAAAGCAGGACATGCAGTGTGCAAGCAACAGCATCAACCCAATAGGATAGGAGCACAACAACGTAACTCGGGATTCCCGTTAAACAAACTAAACAAGAGGCACGTATATTTTAAAAACAAATCGTAATCACAATAACATCAATATTTTGGATTGGGCGTTTTATATCAAGGCTGTGCAGCACATTGAAAATGAAGGCACTTAAAGGAACATTTCAAAACGTTTTTACAAATCATTTTTGCAAGACGCCATCGTTATAATGCAACTTTTGCACAACAGAGCACCATATAATTGTGCAATATAAAGTAATCTTACAGAACAATAATGTGAACGCACTGAGCTCCAATTCAATAGCTATCCGAAATGACCCTTGAGATCAAAATGAATCTATAAGTGAACAACACGGGGAAGCGGGCGCAGACTCTACGTCACATCCAAGGTGCTACAAACAGGAACAACCTGATGGTGCGGATCGATCGCTGTGTGTGTCACGATCATCTCAGACAGAGGAGCACGATAAACCGGTCGATTGAGCACACTGTCCTGTCGAAGCGGGGGGTGGGGGGCTATGCATTTACAACACAAAACCAATGTAAAGCACAACAAGCGCGATTTGCAGTAACGCCTGGACTCGGCGGAATAAACCTGCGGTTACTTTTCCCCGGGTGACGCCAATACGTGCGCACGCCAGTCCTACGTGTGTCACAACAAACGGCGACGTCACGGTGGGAACTCTTCGCATGGACACGTTGCCTTTAAGAAACTTTATTTCCTGGCTAAAGACAAATACTGTAATCACGATTGTAATTATATCACACTGGGTTACGGGACAATATTCACTTAGCTGATGTGTCACTCAAAATAAAGTGGACACAACTATGTTCTGTCTGGTAGGGGCTGGGTTTATTTTCCAATTAAAAAGACCAGCGAAGTTGTATTATTATTATTAAAGTATTTTTGTAAATATATCCGTTCAAACAAACAGCACAGATGAAAGTATTCACAGGTTCGGTGTGCAAATTGACAAGCAGATTTCTGGAGTGAGCGATTTGTGCGCATGCGCGACAAAACAATAATAGTCGACCACCGACTAACTAACCCACTAAACTGCACCCCACCACCACAGCCCCGATCCGGGCACGTCCGCTTGCATTCACGGGCACAGACATCACCTCGGTCAGGTTACTGCAATGGTGGCCAGCCTATCCTGCAACTAGCCGGCCAATGCAATCAACACAGAGCCTGACCCGCTTTACTAGGAACAGCGCACTCTCTCAAACAGCCGACTTTGAATGCAAACGCGAACTGCCACCATCTACGTCAACGACATTCACCCGTCCACCGGAGAGAGGGAGGAGGAGAGTGCATGTCTGTAAAGTTGGGTATTGTATTTATATTAGTTGCCCACTGCACTGCCCTGTATTTGCACTGGATCCCCCCTGTGAACGCCTGGACAAAACGGGGTTAACCCTGTCATGCCAATAAAGCTCTTTTTGAATCTGAGAGAAGAGAGAGAGAGAGAGAGAGAGAGAGAGAGATCCCTGGCTGTTGTCTGCACGGCTCCAGCGACTCCCCTGGCCGTGCAGACCTCTCCCATTGTGTCAGACTGCATCCACCCCAAAAGTTTGCATTATAATAACCAACTGCACGGCCACTTGGCTCCCATACACTAGCATGCATGAGGCGGAATAAACCCCGAACCCCCAACCGCCACGATAACGGTCCGGATGAATCCCCCAGTTCCCAAACTGCTGTATGAAACGAGGCAGGGGGAAGGTGTCGCTTCCCCTCGCCGCAGACCCTACCCGTCGGCGTGCGGAGGTCAGTACTCACATAGACGGGCAGCGGCCAGGGGTAGCCGGCAGCCTCGGCCCCCACCGGCGACTTGAGCTTCAGTTCCAGCTTCTCTCCCATCATACACAGCCTCCTCTCCGCATACCGAGCCGCGCTAGAAACCGCACATTTCCACAGCAATATCGCCGACTGGAAGGAGGGGACGCGGCGGAGGAGTGTGGGGGGTCGGTCGGCGATTTCCGGGCCGGCCCTCTCTTCTCCTTTATCTCCTGCTATGGCCGGCCTCTCTCTCTCTCTCTCCTTCCTCTCCTTTATCCAGTAACTCCTCAGCTCGAGCGGCTCTGACCCTCCAGCCGTGCCGCCGCCATCTTGAACCGGCGTCAGAAAACGAGCTCAGCCTGGCGCCTACCAAGGCGAGTGAGGGCCGGGGGTGGGGGAGAGAGGGAGGCGGGCGGGGAAAGGCGGAATCGTGCGGGGAGAAGGGGGTTTTCGGTGGCTCACCGGCGGGGAGGGACGCGTCTGTCGTGGCCGGGTCGCCTCCCGTTGGCGACGGTGACGATGGCGGGGGATTTGTTCCGCCGCCGGGGGAGAGTTTGAATCGAGTCGGCCGCTGCCAATAACGGCCAATGGGCGGGACGTACCATTTCCCGGCGGCGGGGGCGCCTCCCCTCCACGCTGCAGCCGAGACAAAAGCCCGTTTGCGTGCCTGTGTGTGTGGAGCCCGCAGATCCACACAATGGGAGAACTGGATTAGGATATTTCTGTGACACCACTTTATTTCGTATTCTCTTTCTCTTGTGTATTCCTTTATATCTTTATATCCTTTATATATGTCCGTTTTTCATGTTTCTGCTGGTTTCACTTTCTTTTTAAAGTTTTTTTGGGGGCATTGTAATTCAATTGCAATCCTAATGTGGAAGTGCTGGACGGTTCCTTGTTTTAAAAGTAACACTAGACAACATGCACACATATTCTGATATCCAGTGGCAATCTAAAGGAGCTATAATGGCAGATGACTGAGCCACACTACTTCCTATATAGATATGCATACATGTATATATATCCACACTGCTTCAGCCTCTTCCTAGGTGATGAAGACTATGGGACCAATGACATAATACAGGCCAGTCAGACCACGTAGCCTGCAGCGTCCGCGTCACCTCTGGGCACATCTGCCCTGTCGCCGCCATTGCCCCCTGTGCCGATGCCCTCTCATCACTGCCCTTACCCACTAGACACGTGTTTTGTCCTGCATACTCTCTATTCACGTCGCCCTGCACACGTTTGCACCTCATCTGTTAATGTATTGTTGGATCTTGTGACTTTGTGTCTTGTTTAGGACGCCACTGCGATAACTCTTTGCATTGCACTTGCACGGGTCCTCCCTGAACCGCAATCGACCTGAATATAGCATCATCATCATCATCATCATCATAAGACTGGTTGAGTAATAGAGAGAGACTATAGTCTAATGATTGTTGGCATTGTCTCAGGACCGCTGTGCATGTGTGTGTCTATAACAATTGTGGGGGTTTTGCAGGCTGCAGTGGCGCTTGTGATGCTCGGGGATTTCGTGCGCTGTGGCCGCGCTGGGTATTACTACTACGGCGGACATCTACGTCATTTTCACACACACACATTAGTATATGCATGTATTGGTTGATGTCTATTACAATGCAATTTATTTGTAATACCATGAGATCAAACACACACACAGATGTATACACAACTGGCTGTTTGCAGTGTCCAAATAGCATGGATACTGAGCCCATATTCAAACACACAAGGATCCATTTCCACACACACACACTGGCACTGACACACACACCGAGTCCTGCCTCGCCCACTCACGGACACGACCCCGGTGACCAGTCGCAGCGGCCTGGCACGATGCTGCTCTTGGCAGCGAATGAGCCGGTGCCCCCTCTCCATGCACGATCACACAGGGCGCACGGTGCGTGTGTGGGAGGGAGGGGGCTGTGCTTACGGCGTGGGGATGCGTGTGCAGGTATATGATGGCGATGATGATGATAGTGATGGTGGAAATCGTGATGCCAGCTTCTGATTAGTCAGCGGTGTGATCATGCACAATGTGTGTCAGTGCACGAGTGGGGGGGCAGGGCTGTGTTCGTTCTTTTTGACCCCGGCTGGATTTGAAACCGGGCACGACTTCTCTCTCGACTTCACAAAGTTTAGTGAATCACCCGAGTCATCTGTGCGCATCGACCTCCGCTGCGGCGCGTAGAAGGAGGCTGCGATACCAGCGCTGCCCACCAGGCGGCCGTCGCGGTTTGATTCGCAGGGACGGGGAGCACGGACGAACCCGGCCGGTGAGCGGCCTGTGCATCTCGGGCTCCCGTTGCGTAACTGCAGCGCCATCTAGCGTGCAAAACGCGTCACTGCACAACCCGTAGACCACGGACATTCTTCATAGCAATAGGATATTTCACATTTTATATATTTTGTAGTATGCAGGTTAACATTAGTGATAGTTAGTATTAGTTACTTAGTTAGTACCGAAGTGACAATAGTATAATTTACGCTAGGAGTAGTATTCAGTAGTAATAATATATAAAAGTAAAGCAGCTGTAGTACAATAGCACGTTCATGTTCTTGATAGTATGTCAGTTATTATTATTATTATTATTATTATTATTATTATTATTATTATTATATTATTTATTTATAGGCAGACGACTTACAAAATATAAGCGCAATACAAAGTAAATGTCAGTATTATTATTAGTCATGGAAATGGCCCCAAGAGCAATTAATCTCTTTTTATATCATAACGGCTTTCTAATATGCAAATACGAGCCCAATAAGGAAGACACACAGATTGGTAGACGGCAGCTTATAAGGGTCATAAGGGAACAAGAAATGTCCTTCAGGACCAGAGGCCAATATGAGGCTGTGACACTTCTGTCCTCTACAGCAGTGGTTCTCAACCCTGCTCCTGGAGGACCCCCTACCCTGCTGGTTTTTGATCCAACCTAGCTCTCAATTACTTAATTGAACCTTAATTGAAATAATTTGCATTCATTTGACTTTGGTTGGTTCCTACATAATGAGTTCCTTATACAATGTTATACTTAATTTTGAACAAGGGGTTTTAAGTTATTAAAAGGCTAAGATTTAGGAAATTATTAGTGCAATTAAAAGTTCAATTAAGTAATTGAGAGCTCAGTTGGAAGAAAAACTAGCAGAGTGGAGGTCCTCCAGGAAAAGGGTTGAGAACCACTGCTGTAGAGGACTGTAGTGTGGTGTACTCTAGGAAAAGTACAGTACTGTACACCATCGTAAGAATTTGGTAAAAAGTGATAAAATGTAGTACAGTGCAGTATGGTAAACATGGGGTAAATACAGACTGCTCTCTCTTCCCCTATGCCACGCCCCCTGTCCCAACACACCATTGCCCTCTACAACACTAGTCAGCCAGGGACTGATATACACTAATAACTGACACACCAATACACTGCAGGCTACTCACCATCACTAAACTCGACACTGCAGTGTCACCGCTTCTGAAGTACAGATACACTACTCACACAGCAGCACGGACACTAACCTACCTGCCATCCTCTCTGCTGAGCCCATCGTTTTTCGGAGCCGGATTTAAACCGGTTTAATTCATCCATTTTAAAACGTTGCTGGTCCATGGCTCGTTAGAAAGCAGAGACCCAGAGCTTTCAGTTAACGAATCACACTATCCCTATTCAGAGAAAGCGCAGGCTGAAGTCAGACCCTGGTCACATGATGGAGCGTACTGTGGAGAGGTTATGTAATGCTCTCCTACTCTCTGGCCTCGTTCTTGGTTAGGCAGTAGTGTGCCTCCGAGTAAGTAGGTTAGTAGCAGGTATACATGACAGTGTGTATGTTAATATATGTATTATTGTAATTTACATATTACTTTACTGTGTGCATGCGTTTGTTTGCAAGTGTGTGTACTGTGTAGAAACTATACCACAATGTGAACCTGCGGGCGAGGACAAGGCTTAGTTCTGACTATTGCTTTCCAGGGACACTGTCCCTGTGATATTAGTTGCAAATGACCAGAGCTGGTGCAGGAGGTTTGGTTAATTTACTACTTAGACACTAATTCAAGATAAATATGTTTAATAAATAAAAGGGAAAACATCAAAATGAAAAAAACAGCATACTAAATAAAAACAAACAAACATACACACACGAGACGGCACTTGACCAAGGCGAGCGGGCTGGTGCCAGGGCCAGGCCTTGCTGAAATGAGCATCTCCAACACAGCTGGTCTCCCCGCCGTCACCCCCTGGCCTGGCTGCACCCCAAGTCCGAATAGCAGCCTCCTGCGGGAGCGTGTGGGTCACACACAGCGACACCGTGGCCTGTCCTGTCCCGTTCTGCTGCATGCTTGCCAGTCTGTGTGTGGAGGCGGCTCATTTAAATAAGGCAAGACCTCCTACGCCTCTGTGGGCACAGCGTCAAGTCTTAAGCCACAGTGCGCACCCTGGCGATGAACAGGGCCGCAGCCTGGTCCTGGAACTCCTGGGGCTCCATGGGGGGTCCGGGTGGGGTATCTGCAGAAGCCTGGGCGAGCGCCAGAGCCTCTGCCAACCGGCAGGGGGCGATCTTGGCACTGGCCTCCAGGAAGCGCGCAGCGTCGACGGCGGAGTGGGAGGTGTGCAGCGCGTCGCGGAGGGCCTCCAGCACGGCCTGGCACAGGGCACGCTCCGCCCGGGAGCCGCTGCCCCCCCCTGCCACGGCGGCGTACAGGGACCCCGACTTGCGCACGTAGTCGGCGAACACCGCGCAGGTCAGCACGCCCTGCCGGAACAGGTCGAAAGGCACGGCCTCGTGGTCCTGGCACTGGATACGGTCCAGCAGCGGGGCGGCTGTGGATTCTGACACCCCGCCCTCCCGGCACAGCCGCCTCAGCAGCTCCGTGTACAGCCGGCCACGCACCCCCCCGCCGCCACGCCGCCGCCGCCCACCACCTGTGCCGGCCCCCTGTGCCAGAAGGTCATAGGCCAGGCGTACGTTGTTATTGAAAGCTGACCTGGTGAAGGGGGGTGTGAGAGAGAGAGAGAGATATTAGGATGCACTAGAGGATAAACAGGATAGGAAAAGGGTGGGTCAATTTCATACACCCAGTTATAGTGATATTTATCAAATTAATAAGTGTTAGAATTGTTTTATAATTAGAATACATAGGAAAAACAAAACAGTCACTTTAGATAAAACACATTTTTGTTGTTGCTATTTTTAACCCGAGTTGAAATCTGTCGAAGTTATTTCGGTACCCAAGTTGCCATAGCAACGATACACTCATCCGGGGTCTGTCCGCCACTTCTCGCATCCGTGCTGTGACGTCAGGCAGACGCAGCATCCCTGAGCTCAAACAAGCACGGCATCAATGGAAACTAAACAAGCAAAAGCATTTAACATAGAGTTCCTCAATCTGGTCCTGCACAGCTTTTTCCTGCACTGTCGTATTGCAGTAATCTGTAGTCCTCGCTGAAACTCAGAAACTCAACAATTATTATTATTATTAACCTCTGCGAGTGATGAGCGAGGCTGAGGTGCCATAGTGCCCGAGCGAGCTGCTGTCTCTCGGCCGGCACCGCCTGCTGCACCCCGTTGCCCCGGCCCGCATCCTCCGCCCCCTGGGCCAGGTTGGCGAAATGGTCCGCCAGGAAGCCGACCGGGTCCTCGGATCTGGCCTCCAGCAATTTGAGCAGCGCCGACCTGAGCAGGACCCCGACCCCGGCCTGCGACAGGAACTCTCTCTCCGTGTCCGCCTTCGGGGGCTTCGAGTCGGGCACGACCACCACGACCCCTGCACGCCGCTTCTCCGCCATGTTTGTTTTGGGCTCTGCCGGAAGTCGCTCCGTCTGACGTGCCGAAGCCGCGCCGGGGCCATTTGCACTGCTGGCGGGGGCGTGTTTTGCACGGTGGTATAAGAAAAAAATCCGTTATTAGTACTTTATTCGTTATTTCCCGCAAATATATTTAATTAAATGTGATTGCATAATAATGACTCTGCATACCAATCCACTGTAGGACAGTGATGAAGTCATCTTCGCGCGTTGCTATGGACGCCGTGCTTGTGCCCCGGAAGTGAACTCCGCAGGGGTCAGCGAGAGCGCCACGCCTCCTCCGCCCGGAACAGATGAGACGAGCTGCAGCGTGTGGGGCTTGTGGGAGGTAAGCGTGCACAGGCTCAGGGCTGTCAATTATTACCGGTCAGTTTCAGCCGTTACTGTATTAGTGCTTTTTTTTTTAAAGATGTATACATGGCGATCGGCGCTGCGCAAGCGGAGGTGTAAACACAACCTACTTTCTCCACCCCAGAGTCTGAATCATGGGCTGTGTATGCGTTTGAAAGTATTAATCCTGGTTCAGAAAGCAGTTGCATTTGTTGTTATTAATAATATGTATGTATTGGCCGTTTACACAAACTTTGCCACGACATTCTTATTATTGTCCTGTTCCCACTCCTACAAATCGACCTAAATCGACCAGATGTTTCTGAGCTTATTTTAACATGGTTGTATTAGGAATAGGCTTTTCTTTTTCATTTATTCATGTTTTAATTCGTTCAAGTCTGAGCCAGCCAGTGTTAAAATTGACAATGCTAATGCAGCTGTCCTTGGCATCATAATAAAAACCCTGTGACAGACAGACAGTTTACCCAAACCCAGCACTGTGATTGTTCTTGTGTACGCCTGGGTGCAGGCTAGGGCCCATAGCAAACGGATGCAGAGCAGTGAGTTTCAGTGGGGCGATCTGATTTCAGGATACTACTGTTTCACAGAAAATAAAACCCCTCTCCCTGTGACTTTTCTCACTTTTAACATTACAATTATCATTTTGTTATATTTAGTTACATAGCAAAAACCTCTTCATGTACACATATTGCTACACGTTACAATGAATACAGTTAAGCTAAGAGAGTGGTCTAGGATGGTCTAGAGGAGTAATTTCAACAGATGCTTCTTAAGCAGGTGTTGAGAAGTGGTGAGGATGTGTGGGTTTCCACTGCACGGCTCATTTCTGTACTGTAGTGTCCGAGAGCAGGAAGAGCCAGCCCCGGCCTGTGGCTCTAAACTGTCTTGAGTTTGCAGGGGACGAGCAGAAGAATGGAGGTGAGAGTGAAGACAGAAGAGGAAGAGTTTTCAATAACAGGGACAGGCACAGTCCATGGGCACCTCGAGGGCACCGACTTCACTGTGAAAGCCGAACTCTCCAGCGGTGAAGAGAACGCCGCCGCCTTCAGCCCGGAGCACCGGGACTATTGTGATGTCATCGTGAAATCCGAGCTGTCCGAGCCGGGGGCACGGCAGAACCCTGGGGGGCAGGTGGAGACTGGGGAAGGAGACCTGGCAGGGCTGGCTGAGGTGACGGTGGAGATCGAGAATGACGCCGAGTCTCAGGGCGTTGGGGCTCCCGCCTCCAAGGGGCGCCCCAAGGGGACCAAATCGGAACGGAGGGTGAGGGCACAGAAACGGGGGGTGCGCAGGAAGCAGGACCCCAAGGTGTACCACTGCGACATCTGCGACAAAGACATCAAGCACCTGGTGGGCTTCCAGGTGAGAGCTGCCCTTTACCCACAGCAGCCTAGTAGACTGGAGTCAGGAAGCACTTGACTGTCTCACAAAAACTGCACTGCTCTTCTCTCTCTCTCTTCCCCACTTCTCTGTCCACACCTCTCTGCCTTTCTCACCCTCTCTCTCAATCCTCCAAACCCCTGTCTCTGACTCTTCCCCCTCTTCCTCTGCACAGGAGCACCAGCGCATCCACACGGGTGAGCGGCCGTATGAGTGCCCGCAGTGCAGCAAGCGCTTCGTACGCTGCGCCGACCTCATCAAGCACCGGCTCGTGCACTCGGACCACCGGCCCCACGCCTGCCCGATCTGCGGCAAGCGCTTCAAGCTGCAAGGCGACGTGGCCAAGCACCAGGCCGTGCACTCCGCTGCCGAGCCCTTCCGCTGTGGCCTGTGCCAGAAGACCTTCAAGCGCGCCGCCTGCCTGGTGAAACACGAGCGGGTCCACGTGCCGGAGAACCCCTACCGCTGCGATACCTGCGGCCGCGGCTTCAAGTGGGAGGCCTCGCTGACGGAACACCGGCGCACACACACGGGGGAGCGGCCCTTCACGTGTGGCGAACCGGGCTGCGGCAAGAGCTTCGCGCACCGCTCCACCTTCCTGCAGCACGGCCGCACGCACCGCAACCAGCGCCAGTTCCGCTGCCGCCACTGCGCCCGCGGCTTCAACCACCGCTCCAACCTGGTGAAGCATGAGCGCACGCACCGGGACCCCGTGGGGGAGGGGGGCGGGGACACGGGTAGCGGCGGAGAGTCCAGCGGCAGCGAGAGCCGCTCCGCCAGCCGGGGGCAGGAGGAAGAGGAGGAGAAGGAGGAGGGGGTTTGAAACGCATACCCTGTGGTGTTTGGGTGGAGCCGATTGGAGGGGGAGAGTTGGCGTATGCTACTCTGAGCCCCCTGAGCCTGTGCAGCAGTTTGGGAGCCTCAGTTTGGGAGTTTAATGGGCGCGCTGGTGTTCATCCACAGAGCTGAGGGTGTCTGTGTTTGGTTCCTCTGTTTTTAAGGACCTCCCACAGAAAAACCTTAGACAGAATGGAGTCACTCCACCCTCTGTTGCTGTCCTGTGTCTTGCCATGAGGCCGTGCCCGAGGGGGAGACGGGGTCTGAGCTGTAGTGCTCTGAGGGGCCGACCGTGTGTTCAGGGGGCTTCAGGTGGCTGACTGAGTTGAACTAAACCACGAGCCTTAAACTCTGTTAATTATGGACCTTAATGGGGCAGTGTAGCGAGACAGGGATCGTGTCTCCAGATTGGTGTATACGGGGGTGGGGCAGGGCAGGATTAGGCTGGTGGGCGGGTCTCCCTGATCTTTTCCCTCCCAGTTTACTTGGCTTCATCAGCACTGTTCCAAACAACTTGCTAATCATGTAAATATGTGAGTATCTCCGTGGATCTGGAGATGGTTGTGAGTGGGACAGGGAGTGCAATCATGATGGGGGGAGAAAAAAGCTGCAAGAAGCAATAAATGAGTTCTCGACAAATATACTTGTTTCTTTTTTTTTTTCTTTTTTTTTTGGTTAAAGAACTCAGTTCAGCCATAAGATGACAATCTGAAACCCCAAATATATATAATGTATACACCTACTGAGCAGCAGGGCAATCACACACCTCACACATGTTCTTTCTTTCAGATTTATTTAGTTTGTATAAATTGCGTTTTTCATTCAAAAGAGAAGCATGTCCCAGAACGTCCTGCGCAAAGCCCAGGCAGTCGCTGTGAGAGACGCACACAACACACATCAGTGCTGCCAGAGGGCAGCCCGTTCCCCACTGGTCCTGACTGTGCAGCGCCCCCTACAGTTAAGCCAGCCCCAGTGCATTGCGATAACAGACCATTAGTGGAGGGAGAATAAAATAAAATCCACAGCCCAGTGAAGCAGAACTATTCAACAGTATGTGGTGTGCAGGAAGCTTTTCTTTCCATATACAAATTAATTAGACCCAGGCTTTGCAACGCTAGCGAATTAAACTGGAAAAACCTTTAAAATAACCAGAGTTCGTAATCAACTCTCGCTCAATGCCGTGGCCGCACAAGCTGTATCATCCCTGGAAGTCCTGCAGCTGTGCTCCACCCACGTGTGTGTGTGTGTGGGTCAGAGCACGATCCCTGACACTTCACATGAAAGGGGCCTGCAGAGGCCAGGGGATGTGGGCGGCCAGTC
Organism: Amia ocellicauda; assembly: GCF_036373705.1. NCBI lineage: Eukaryota > Metazoa > Chordata > Actinopteri > Amiiformes > Amiidae > Amia > Amia ocellicauda. The sequence goes on from NC_089871.1 coordinate 11,574,659, forward strand.
TTCAAAGGCTGAGTCTGTAGGTAGGGCCCTGTGTTTGGCACGACTGAAATACAGTCAAAATGTCCAAAGGCAGGGCCTTTTGTAACAGGTACTCTTACATTAGCAACCTATGAAGATCTGGAATAAAATAGGGCAACTGACTTCCAACCCTAATGCCCCGCCAATCAATTCAGTCATTAAAGACAAGCCACGGCCCCAACCAGACACTGAGGATGTGTCTGTAAAACCTGGGGAGGAAAAAAAGACTGGAAAACTGCAGTATTATTGTGGTTACAAGAATAGTATTGCATAACAATTATCTATAGCAGCATCAGAGACTTCTCACAAGTTGTAATATAAACTGGCAGCCTCAAACCAGAGATGGGGTGGGGGGTTGCGAAAGAGAACACACAAAATAAAACTTAATGAAGGTATAAAATGTTTTTAGTTTTTTTTGTTTTATGATTTTGATAAGGAATACACGGAAAATAACTGCAGTGTTTGAACATTGTGTACATCTCATTCCCACCACAAGGGGGGGCAGTGCTTACCTCCAGAGTAAAGACAAAAAACAAAACCTGATTTAGAACACAGATTATAAGGAAACAGACATTACAATCACTTCATAAGTCGGTTGCAATAAATAGGATCCTCAGAAGCAGCTGTGGTAGCCTGTCACTCACTCACTCACTCACACACACACACACACACACACACACAGACAGGCCTATGTGTTCAGTTCTGTGCTCCGTATCTCCCCTCCGATTCCAGAACTACAGAGACCACCCCCTCTCTACATTCCTCTGGCTGTTGAAGTGGGATGAAGCTGTGGGAAACAGTGTGAAATCCCCATTTTCTTTGGCCAAAATTACATGTTTCTGCGGACACGGTTCCACTGGGCGGACAGATGGATTGCTACTGCAGTTAGGTAGAGGTGAACTTTGAACTCTGACCTCTGTCCTTGTGCTGCACCATTACTGTTCTAACACACCCCCTCAATAAAGAAAACAAAAGAAAATAGCAGTTCTCCGACTTTTGAACTCCCAAGTCCCGCACCTTGTTTTCGGTGAAGAGTGGGGTGTGGCCAGCAATGAGGTGCCATTACTGAACGACACATTGATTATATTCTAGAAAACGCACAAGAAAACCCAACACAAAACCCGGTGCCTTCAGAGTGTTGTAGCAGTGGATTGTCCAGTGAAGGTCAAGCTTCCTTTCTCCTCCACATGCCTTGAGGGAGGCAGGCAGACTGGGGTGGCGTCGGGGTCACTGTTTTCTGCGCACCACCTGTTTGAGGTGCAGCTCGCTCTCGGCCGCCACGATGGGCAGCTGGTTCTGCAGGTGGTAGTTGATCAGGTGGCTGATGCTCTCGAACAGCATGTCTTTGGTGCGTACCTGAGCCGTTGAGAGAGAGAGAGAGAGAGAGAGAGAGAGACGGAGGGAGAGGAGAGTGAATTTGAGGAAGGAGGAAAAGGTCGATGGAGGGAGAGAGGGAGAGAGAGACACCTGCCCTCTCATATCGCCCCCTCTCCCAGCACTCTCTCTACACCCCTTTCTCCATCCCCCTCTCCTTCCACACTTCTCCAACACGGCCCCCACACTCACCACGCCCTCGGGGTCCACTAGCAGCAGGTGTTTGGGCAGGCCGCAGTTCATGCCGGTGAGCACATACTGGCCGGGGTTGGTGACGCTGTCCCGCACCAGGAAGTCGCCGTCCATCACCAGCAGCCTCTCGGCGTCGCGCCGGCTCATGCGCCCGTGGTACCAGGCCTCCCTCCGCAGCTGCTCCTCTGTGGGCGCAATGGGGGCCCGGCGGCGGGGCGGACTGGGCCACTGGTCCCCCAGCAGCGGGGGGCTCATCCCCAGCGCCTGGCCTCCAGTGCCCCCCGCCTCATGCAGCTTCAGAGCATCCTCAAAGGGCCCTGAGAGGGGAGATATATATGTACATAACATAGATATTACATACAAATAAATATATACACGCAAGGAGAAGAAAAATGACCAGTCTGTCTGCTGTTATAAATAATGCGAACACTAACACTAATGATCATTTCCCTAGCTGAACTCACTCATGTCGAACAGATCTTTCTTGGGGCTGTCTGGTGGCCCCCCGGGGCCCCTCTCGCCCTCCCAGTTCTCCAGGCTCTGCGTGTTCACGTACAGGTGCTCCTCGTAGTCGCAGCCACCACGGGGGTGCCCATCCGCACGCAGGTACCCATCTGACGTCAGCCCTGCAGAGACAGCACAGCAGGTCAGCACACCTCCAGCCTGCCACTCTGAGGGTCATTGTGTGTGGGGGTGACGGGGTGTGTGTGTAAAGAAACTGCAGAACTCGAATCGGCCTGCTGGGTGGCGTACCGCAGCTGCCGGTGCTCTCGGTGTCCCAGTGGATTTCGTAGCACAGCTGCTGCCCGTGGGGGTGGGGGGTCCCCTCCGTCCGAGCAGGGGAACCCGTCTGGAAAGAAAGAGGGGGAAAAAGACAACATTTGACTGGTGTATGTTGGGAAAATATTACTGTTGTGAGCCACTGCAGGGAGAGAAGAGAGCACAAAAGTTTGTCGCATCTGAGGGTCTATAAGGTACACTGCCAATGACTCAGACAAGGGAGAGAAGTAATACAAATGTATAAACAAACACACACACACACTCCCTCACACACACTGTCTATGCAAACGTACATAAATGTAACAAATAAGCGTGAAATATCCAGCACCTTTATTAGCTTACTCACAAGAGCCTGCAACCCTGAACATCCTGCAGCGCAATACTGGGCAAATTAATTACCCTTGGTTCAAGTCCAATTTGCAAAACTTTAGAGCCTCCTGTGGGGCAGCAGCTAGAGGTTAAGGGTCAGGCTGCCAGCTCTGTCGTGTTAGTCCCTCACCTGTGCCGTTTTGGTGCTGCTGTGGGTCTGGGCGTGGATGTGGCCCAGCAGGGCTCCGGCAGGCCTCAGTCTAGAGTCCACGACTCCCCCCACAGGAGGTTCCTTCCCTGGAATGCTGTTGTAGTAGTCGTGCTCAGAGGCTTCTTCGTCCTCGCCCCATGCCGACTCCTCCGTCCGGATATTCCTTTTTGTGCGCCAGGGGATCAGAAACATGTCTCTGTAAATATCTCCCTCTCTCACACAACAGTAATTGCAGTAATTGTGTGTGTGTGTGTGTGTGAGAGAGTGCGTGTGTGTGTGTGAGTGTATGTGTGTGTGTGAGTGCTGTCTGTGCTCACCTCTCGAGGGTGGTGATGGCCTTGGGGGGGCTGTGCAGGTACTGTTTGAACTGCAGCTCGAAGGCCTGTCCGATGGTGCTGATCACACTCTGGGCCAGGCCATCACAGCACTCCAGGATGTGGCAAGCTGGGAACACAGGCAGCTGGTCACTTTCACAGACAGGGGCTGCGTTTTACAGACACACTGCAGCACAGTCCTCCTGTGAGACACGCCAGTGTTGCACTCCTGGAAAACTCTCGAGGAGCTCAAAGTGCATCGTCACATTTTTTGGTTTCTCTTGTGTTATTATATCAGTCATACATTGTAGCAAGCCTTTACACCCTCTTGTTGACCTTACCTCTCTGGTTGACAGGGTCCTTGGCGACATATGCAACGTAGTCCGGAGTATCCTGCGCCCAGAGAGAGAGAGAGAGAGAGAGAGAGAGAGAGAGAGAGAGAGAGAGAGACAGGGTGATAAAACAGCCCAGAAGAGCATGGCACCACACAGACCTCTCAATACAGCGCCAACAGGGGGAAAGCAGGACTGTGAGCAAACCCTGAGATTTCCAGCCCAGGTCTTCCCAGCAGGGCTCTTGCATTCAAATCGTGTAAAACAAATCAATAAACGTGTGCTGACTGTTGATGGATTTCAATGTTCTGCCCATGACCCCGTGACCCTGTGACCCCGTGACCCCTGGTAGATATGCAGAGACCCAGCCTCACCGTGTCACCGCCTGACGCAAACGAGATGGATTGCATTGGGTGGTTGGCAATCACCTGTGGAGGGAGAGTGGGAGCGGGGGAGAGAGAGAGAGAGAGAGAGCGGGAGAAAGGGAGAGAGAGAGAGAGAGAGAGATGGACAGAGAGCGAGAGAGAGGGAGAGAGAGAGATGGACAGAGACCGAGAGAGTAAGAGAGAGCGGGAAGGAGGGAAGGCAGGAGGGAGAGGGGGGGACGTTATTTTTTCATACATAATTTTTGTTCTACATTACGTGCATTATTCTTATTTATTTATATATGTATTTAAATGTAGCAAAGCACATTTTAAGTGCATGCTGATGTATTCCTAGTTGTCTCCTGACATTTCTCTTGACTTGAGTGGGCTGTTAAGAGCAGTGTTTATCTGTAGGTCCAGGCTTTGGCAGCACTGCGTTCGGTCGGTGCCAAAGAGGCACTTAACAATTTGTGAGCGAGAGAGAGAGAGGGAGAGAGAGAGATTTAATTGGAAATGTGAACTTGACAGAGGGAGGGCCAGTCACAGCGTCTGATCTCGAACGTGTGGGATGCACAATTGCTGCAGGGTGCTGTAGTTATAGGTGGTGTACAGTAGCTATAGGGGGCTGCAGTATGGTTCTATCTAGGTGAGGGCTGAGCTGTGGCTGTAGCTGCAGCCCCTGGGGGACGGCGTGGTGGGCTGACCTGGCGGGTGGTGGGCATCACGAGGTTCAGCCCCTCGATGGAGATGTTGACGGCGATGCTCATGCCAGCGAAGCGCAGGTTACTCTTTCCCATGATGGAGTGCAGGGCTTTGTTCATCACCTCAGAGGAGGAGAGGAGAGGACAAGGGTTTCAGACCAGTCACCTACAGGGTGCCTACAGCCGCGGGGGAAAATGCCTGACTGTGCACCTCGTTTTGAACAGTGCATGGTTTAGTGCTTAATCGCATTTAAAAATCTAATCAAAACTGCTTTATTATGATTAACCATATATTTCTGGATTAGGATTCTGATATTACGGGAAATGGAACAGGAGAAAGAGGAAGAGTAGTGGAAGGAGAAGTAAAACAAGGAACAAGAGAAAACTGTGTATGCATTTGTGGTTTCTGTTATTAGCTGTGGTTGGGTTGTTATCCTGGTTCCCAGCTGCAGGATCCAAAGAAACAGCAGGTCCTATTACCTTCTTCTTCCATGCACCCTTCACCCCAGGCACAGCCTCATACAGCCTGTTGATGGCTTCCCTGGAAAAACACAAAACCAAACATTATAAGAAAGGATCCCACAGCACTTCAGAGTTAAGCTGTAAAAAACAACATGCAGAGAAACTGAGAGGTTTGTTGTAGTAAAACCAGCCCTCGGTATAATAATAATAATAATAATAATAATAATAATAATAATAATAATAATAATAATACTAACATACAGTGCAAGCTCAGGAAATCTTGAAAAAGGATTAGCAGCGCAGCTCAGAGGAGGAGACGTGTGACCCCTGGGGGCTCTGCCACCTACAGGCGGGAGTGACAGAAGCGCAGGCCTCCTCCAGGGGCACTGTGGTCTGTGTGCGTCAGTGAGCGGCCTGTCCTGGATCAGATGGCCTGTTAATATTTAAACAGGAGACTTTGTCCCTGCGCCCAGAGCTCAGATTTGCTTTCTTTAGAAAATAACCTGAACACAGCAAGTCTGATTGTAAAAGGATGGAATACTGCAGTGTGTGTGTGTGTGTGTGTGTGTGTGTGCGTGAATGTGTGTGTGTGCAGCACACCGATCGGCTCGGTTGGCAGGGGGGTGTGTTATTGCACGGCATGGATTGGGCTTGGTCAGCGCAGTGGCTGTTCATGCAGGCTGCCCTCAGTGCCGCTGTCTGCCCGGTCACACAGAGACAGACTATTGATTTGAACTATGGCAAGCTGGCAGGCAGGAAGGTCAGTAAGGTGGAGTATCATGTGGTTTGGAGGAAAAACAAAAACAAAAACAAAGGTCATCAGTTTGTACAGCACTAGACTGGTCTAAATAACACATGAGAAAATACAAACACAAACACAAACAAAGTATGAACCTCTAATTTCTTGTTCTGATTTTCCCCTTCCCCCCATATGCCTCTTGTCCCTCTAACTCAGGGTACAGGTCAGCTCTGCGATGCTCTCTTCTCCCATTCCCTTCCCCTCCGGCCCACGAGCAGCAGGCTGTTTGGCCTGAGCTGCTGCAGTGTTTACCCCGATTAAACTTTAATAGGAGGCCCATTACAGCGCATGGCTCCCGGGTGAAATCGACTCGAAAGCTTTACTAGACGATGGTCGCCTCTCGGTTCCCCGGCCCTCCCTCCCTCCCTCAGGTTCCCACTAACGCTGGCTCCCTCTGCAATGCTCTGCCCCGGCCAGGCAGCGTACCCCTCCTCCCAACAGCCCTCAACCAAATGCTAAATTGTAGTCGTCACAGCTGTTTTTATTGTTTTTTTTAAATAATGATTTGCTTCTCAGATGCACAGCTGGCCACTGTGTGAAGAGCATGTGTGTCTTCCTGTAAACACTGTAGTCTTCTTCACACTGTCCTCCCCGCAGTGTGGGACTCAACACTCGCTTTTCTGTTGTTGTTGTTTTTCCATGTTTTTTCTTTTTTCCTCTCTCCACATTTCCATTCAGCCGACGTCCATCTGCCTGTCTGCAGCGCTGCACTCTCATTAGGGAGCGTTATCAATAATACATCACCCCTGCACTTAGTACCCCCCCGCCCAGCCCACCTCCCGGCTCCTATTACCCTGTATCGATCTCCAGGAACCGGCGCTCTCCCTCTCTCTCCCGCTCCCTGTCAGCCCCGCAGATGCACACACTCAGGGCAGGCTGCAGCGCTGGCCCCCCAGGCTGCTCGGCCACACGTCTTCCTTAAGGATTTCGTTTTCCTCCAGGTGCACTGACACTGTGCAAGTGTGAAGCACCTCGTGCCAGTCCTGCCCCTCACTGCAGAGGACGCCCTGTCTGCAGGGGGCAGTACTGGAACACTGCAGGACAATATAGAACGCATCAAGGGGCCATTGTTTGAAATTTTTTAAATTTCTTTACTGCTGGCCTTCCTGTGTGCGTGTTCTTACATTTGGAAGCACAAACATAAAAGAGAAAAGTTAAAGGAAAAAGCCAAACCTGTTACCTTTTACGGATGCAGTTCCTGTGTGTAAGTTGCTACACTGCACCGTGCTGCACTATATATATAGGCACTGCATAAAGATGCCACATTTTTTTCTTTTGCACAGTGTAAAATTGAGTCTCTAATGCAGTTTGGCTGTTGGATAGTTGGATCTGCAGAATCATCTGATGCCAAATGGTCTTCCTTTCTGTCCTCCTATCCAGTTTCTGTACTGCTTTTACCCATTTTGCGATCGTTAGTGTTTGTACTGAGGTTTAAGTCCCTGTATCTTTTTGTTTTCTTGCGGTGTGCCGTGCTCTGGGGGCGTTGTGGTGTGAAGGGCGTGGTACCAAATAGAAAATTAATTACAGTAATACAGAAAGTATTCCTCCGGCTCTGTATTGACACATTAATGGGGAGTACTGCTGTCAGATGATTTCAATGACTGCCAGGCACCCACAGGGTTGCTGAGCCAGTGAACACAGTGCTGGCGAGTGAGCGCCAGGGAGAGTGTGTGACTGTGTTGGTGTTTGACAATCTTACCTGGTTACCTGGGTGCGAGTGTTGAAGTCCAGTGACCTCATCGATTTTAGGACCTCGATGCAGCCCATGTACTGCGGGAAATCGAGAGAGAGAGAGAGAAAGAGAGAGAAGAGGTAAAAACCTGGCCTTTGTCAAAGACGAGGCAGCATGGACCAAATCCCTCAATCAAGAAAGTCTGGCTTGGATCCTCAGATGTGACAGATGTTAGAAGGTTAGAGTTCACAGTGGCAGCAGGGCAGGAGAAGGATCTCCCCCACTCTCTCTGTGTGTGGTGAAGTGTGGCCTGGATTCATGTCACTCAGGCAGAGCTTATGTTTTATAGGTCCCCCCCCCTCGCCTGCCATCATAATTGACACTGCAGGGGCTGTAATTGGCTCGTAAATAGATTATATGGAGCTCCAAGCTAGATGTAAGGGCCATTATTAAAGCCTTGGACATTGGAAAGAGGAGGGAGGGCTCATTATCTATTCCCCCCTCACACCGCCTGTTGCTTATCTGCAAGAAGATGAACAGTTTCAGAATGACAACCCCCCCGCACAACAGGAAGACAGAAATCACATGCATACACACATCCACAGACACACACACACACGCTAACATGCTCACACATGCACAAGTACATGAGCACACCTCCCCCTGATCAAAATGCTAGATGATCTCTTCCCCCCCCACACCCCAGTGAGGATCCTAATGAGATCAACAGAGAGGGGCAGCATCCTGTCAGGGAAGCAAAATGCCCACACTAAATGGCCCCATTATGCAGGCCTCTCCAGAGCACCAGCCCTCAGGACGGCATCACAGCAAGGTTATAACAAGCAGATTTATGTTTGTATATAGCGCCTTCTGTCCGAACATCTCACAGCCTCACACACTAATCAACAAAGACAACTCTGCAGGCGTGACGTGGAAAAGAGAAGCTGCCAATTGAGACAAGCAGACACATCTTGGGGAAGCCTTCATCCAGCAGTGGATCGATAGAGGCTGATTATATAAGTTTAAACAAGTTTAAACAGGAGGCAAGAGGCCCAGAATGAGTCTGTCTGTCTCTCTCTTACAGTTTCCCACTGTAGACAGCTGGGCTGGGCTGAGCTGGGCTGGGCTGGACACACACACACACACAAGCAGTCCTGGCTTAATGAAATTATTGCAACCCTGCCCCCCTCCCCGGACGCTGCTGTCGTGCAGTGTTAATGCACAGACTGCTGTAAAATCCTACAAGACGATCAGGCTGTTTATGCTCCATCTCATGTGATACAAATTACTTTGATTAAATTTAATTGAATATAGCAATGAATGCAGCCAGTGTAATGCAATTAGATAGCCTGTTTTGAACCAGTCAGGGGTAATAAAGAACCAACATTTAGCTGTGGGGAGGAAGGATTGGGGGTGGAACCAAGGTTTCTGACATCATGGGGACTTGGGGGTGGGATTTGTAACTGCTTGTGTGCTGTACAAGGCACCCCCACACACAGACACACACTTTCCTTCCAGCTACATCTCTGCAGACAGACCTCCAGTGCTGTCTCTGCAAATGCAACCAAAGCCTTCCTGAGCAGCATGTTTCAGAATCAAATTAGATCGGTTCCAGGACTGGGGTTTCAGGATGCCGATACCGCCTGCTGTCTGGGTCTCAAACCAGCCAGCCGACACACATAGAAACAATGACAGTGCTACAGCAACTCTACTAGCTATACAACAGAGATAGGGGAGCTCTGAGCCACTGTCCCAACACACAGTTAAAAAGCCACACTGAATCTGAACAAAGAGGTTCTACCTGCTGCCCACCCCCATCGACAATAACCCATTAACCCTGCCTCTCTCCCTGTGTTTTGAAGACAGAGCAGTTTTATAGGACTGTAGAATATAGCCCATCTGGGAGCCATTGCTCAGTACAGCACACTCAAGCACACACACATCCAAAAACACACAGACAAACACACACTTACTCACACACACATCCAAAAACACACAGACAAACACACTTACTCACACACACATCCAAAAACACACAGACAAACACACACTTACTCACACACATATCCAAAAACACACAGACAAACACACACTTACTCACACACACATCCAAAAACACACAGACAAACACACTTACTCACACACACATCCAAAAACACACAGACAAACACACACTTACTCACACACACATCCAAAAACACACAGACAAACACACTTACTCACACACACATCCAAAAACACACAGACAAACACACACTTACTCACACACATATCCAAAAACACACAGACAAACACACTTACTCACACACACATCCAAAAACACACAGACAAACACACACTTACTCACACACACATCCAAAAACACACAGACAAACACACTTACTCACACACACATCCAAAAACACACAGACAAACACACACTTACTCACACACACATCCAAAAACACACAGACAAACACACTTACTCACACACACATCCAAAAACACACAGACAAACACACACTTACTCACACACACATCCAAAAACACACAGACAAACACACTTACTCACACACACATCCAAAAACACACAGACAAACACACACTTACTCACACACATATCCAAAAACACACAGACAAACACACACTTACTCACACACACATCCAAAAACACACAGACAAACACACTTACTCACACACACATCCAAAAACACACAGACAAACACACACTTACTCACACACACATCCAAAAACACACAGACAAACACACTTACTCACACACACATCCAAAAACACACAGACAAACACACACTTACTCACACACACATCCAAAAACACACAGACAAACACACTTACTCACACACACATCCAAAAACACACAGACAAACACACACTTACTCACACACACATCCAAAAACACACAGACAAACACACACTTACTCACACACACATCCAAAAACACACAGACAAACACACTTACTCACACACACATCCAAAAACACACAGACAAACACACACTTACTCACACACACATCCAAAAACACACAGACAAACACACTTACTCACACACACATCCAAAAACACACAGACAAACACACACTTACTCACACACACATCCAAAAACACACAGACAAACACACTTACTCACACACACATCCAAAAACACACAGACAAACACACACTTACTCACACACATATCCAAAAACACACAGACAAACACACACTTACTCACACACACATCCAAAAACACATACACTCGCTCACACACACATCCAAACACACTAACTTACTCACACACACACACTCACTCACTCACTCACTCACTCACTCACAAACTACAAAACTAAAGAAGTCACACACTTCACAAGTGTGGAGAGTGGGCGATAGAGCGGGCTGTCGAACCCATTCAGAGACCTCAGCGACGCAGAACTCTGTCCACAGACACAAACACAACGTCAGAAAGCACCCTGCAACACAACAGAGCAGACCAAACCACACTTGCCACTCCCAGCATGCTCGGACGCACAGGCAGTAACAGAGCACAGGACAGGCTGAGCCTAACGTGGGGCTAACTCTTTTGTGTCACACACAAACAAACAAACAAACAGACAGTGCTTTGGAGACCAAGTGTACAAAAACCGACTTAACATGGTGCAAAAGTACAGGACGGACAGACAAAAACTTAACAGAGCAAAATAAGTGTGCAGCTTTACTGTGCTGTGGGGGTGAGCCCAGGACACAGAGAGAGAGAGAGAGAGAGAGAGAGAGAGAGAAAGGAGGGAGAAGGGAGAGACAGACACTGCTTACCCGGACGATGTAGGAGGCTCCTGGCCCTGTGATCTTCTTGTCTGTGTGCAGCCAGCCCTGTGAGGGCTTGTGGATGAAGCTGCCCTTGTTGGTGAAGTCCTCGCCACCCAGCCTCATGCCCTCCACCCTGTTCCTCCGGCTCATGCCCGCAGTGGCGCCCGACCCGGGGCTTGCGGTGGGGCCTCCGTTGGTAGTGCTGGTGGTGGTGGCGGCGGCAGTGGTGGTAACCCCGCGCAGCCTGTTGACGGCCTGCAGGGAACAAGGGGTGACGCAGATGGGGTCACAGGAGTTCAGGACGGCGGCCAAGCTGGCCACGGGGCCACTGACCGGGTGACCAGCAACGGCAATGGGCACGGTGCCCCCGGAGCCCTTTCCCCCGCCGCTGTCCTTGTTGCTGCTGCCCGAGCTGGAGCTGGAGCTGGAGGGGCTGCGGCTGAGGAAGGAGGAGGCGTTGGAGAACTTCCACTGGGGCATCTTGGGGATCAGCATGCAGAAGGTGGTGGTGCCATCCTGGTCCCCGTCAGGGCAAGGCGACTCCGGCAGGGCGGCGGGGCGGGCGGCAGCGGCGGTGGGGCAGGGGTGGCGGACCAGGGGCTCGAGCGGGGGCAGTGGCAGTGGCGGCAGCGGCGGCAGGAAGGGCCCCCCCGAGGACGCGGCAGGGGAGGCAGAGGAGACCGGCGTGGCGACCACTTTGCCGCTCATGGCTAAGCTTTGCATCAGGTCATCAGAGGAGGTCACAGAGTCGTTGCGAAAGCGGCCGTACTTGGGCTTAAGAAGCATGCCCAGCGAGAGCAGCCCGACGCAGGGAGACGGAGAGAGGAGGAGAGGAGGAGGGGAAGGGAAAAGGGGAAGGGGGAGGGGGAGGGGGAGAGGAATATATATATATAGATTTATATATATAAATCTATATATAAATACATATAAACATTGTAAACAATAAATAAATAAAAAACAGAAAATAAAATAAAATCCCAGTCTCTCCTTCTCCTTGTGTTGGTATGGAGGGGAGAGATGAACAAAGACCCTCCTGCAGAGAGAGAGAGGGCTCTCCCTGTCTCCAGCAAGTCAGCGCTGTCCTGTTGGCTCTCTCCCCCTCGACGTGTGCGTCTCTCTCTCTCTCTCTCTCTCTCTCTCTCTCTCTCTCGCTCTCTGTGTTTCTGTCTCTGAGCTCGCCTTCTCTTAGACTGGCTCATTCCCTCCCTCCCTCTCTCTCTCTCTCTCCCTCTCTCTCTGTGTCACCCACCCCTCCTCCCTCCTGTGCTGCTGAGTCAGTGATGTCATCGTGTTAGTGTTATTGCTCATCTATTAGCCAGCACTCCGGCCCTGCCCAGCTGCTCCCACTCAGCATTAACTTATTCACATCTGGCCCTGCCTCCCTGCCTCTCTGTCCCAGCACAGCACAGCCAGCCAGGAGACACTGCCAGGACACCCCTCCCTGCAACAGCGTGTGCACTATTGTATTGTCATGGTATGCAGGGGATCCTAGGAGCACATTTTGTTTTGCTTTCGATCATTTTCGTGTGGTTTGCTTGGTTTGCGCTTGCTTCTGGATGTCGTGTAATGTCGCTCAAGAAGCCACAGTCAGCCCAAGTAAAGGTATTCCAGGGGTTATTGTTTTAATTATTATTATTTGAAATCAAAGTACACCAGAGCAGTAAAATGAAAATACAGAACTGACTTTTCTGATTTCAAGTCTGATGTCTGATATTTTCATCAGCTGCAGGAAAACATCACTAATGTCAGCTACCTTATCTCTCATCTCCTTCCCTGGGAGACTGTGGGCATCACCGTCATTGGCTTCCCCTCTCCCCACCTCCACCGCCCACCGCTGTCGAGCACTGTTGTTCGGTACCTCTGACTCGGTTCAGATGAGGCTTCCAGGTCAGTGGGCCGGGGAACGGTCAAACAGTGAGTAAAGGCACGGTGTCACTGGGAGAGGTGCCGACACACAACCGAGATGGGGGGAGGGAGTGGATTACCTGCTGGTGGTTCCTCACATCTGATCTTCACTTCTCTGAAATGACAGACAGACAGACAGGGAGGAAACCAGTATTAAAACAAGAACAAGACACTCAGTGGATGTTATAGTCTGTTAGCTTCAGATATTATTCACTAGACATAAAGGAAGTCATTAATTCCTCCCACAACAGCAGATTGTGTTGTCTGTGAGAGCGGGGGGGGCGCAGGCTGCGAGAATGACCTTGAATGGCAAGACGCTGTTATAAAAAAGAAACAGGATTAAGTTCTCAGGATGAAGGTGGAGGAGAGGGCATAAGGGCAGGGGCTTCTCAACGAAGAATCTTTTGTTTTTCATGGTGGTTCTTTAATTTATGTGTTTATTTATTTATTTATTTATTTATTCGGGAGGCAGAGCTTCATGCCAGCAATTCAGACGTCCTACCTTTTGACTGGTTTATTGATCAGGTGAAAAAAAGCAAACAAACAAAATCAAAGAAAAAAAGGGACTAATGAGAGAAGTTCAGGTGAAGTGGGGAGGAAGAAGTCTATGACCGAAGCTACACAGATAACACTCACATGAAAGCAGAGGCAGAAGAGAACGAAATTAAAACAACTCCCGTGACAAACATAATAATAATTTTGAACTGTCATTTTAATCTGCCAATCCACTAGGTTAAGCTTTGGGGATTGGTAGGTAGGAAAACAGCTATATAAACTGATTAGGGGTTTGAAGGGTTTTGCAAACATAAATGTCATCGTTTCTCTATAGAGGTGTGGACAGGAAGTGACCTAGTTTCAAATGCAGGATGATGAGTAGGGGACACAATGGCATCTGTCTGTACTCAAGATGGAGGCTTTCTTATAGGTTTCTTTATTTTATTTTTAAACAAATAATAATAATAATAATAATAATAATAATAATAATAATAATAATAATAATAATAATAATAATAATAATAATTACAATACACTGGACACTTTGCAATACTTTGAAGCAACAACAGCCAGGAAAATTCAGAGCACTCTCTCTCACCCTCCTTCTCTCTCTCTCTCTCTCTCTCTCTCTCTCTCTCTCTCTCTCTGTCTCTCTGTCTCTCTCTTTTTCTCTCGGTCTCTCCATTCTTGTTTCCTTCCCTCCCTTGAGACACATTAGCAGCGCTGAAATGCAATCACAGCGAGGGGAATACAGGCCCTTCTCGCTCTTTATCTCACTCCCTCTTTCCATCACTCTCTCTCTCTCCCTCCTACTTGGCATCATTTCAGCCATAGCGGGAACTCAGAAAATCAAGTGTGTCACAGCCGCCCGAACTGGGTTAAGCAAGGATTTGCAATGCACACCTTTGTCATTGAAATAAATAAATGGGGGGCGGATCTAAAGACATGGACAACATCTCTCTTCTCATAGCGGATCAGGCAGCATCAAGTCAGCCTTCAGTTTTATTGCTTATACATTTTTACTGAATGTGCACCCAGCCATGACCTGGTCTTGACCTCTGGACGCATGCACAAGTGGAGGAGTCATTGCGAAGGTGGGCCACTTCAAGAAGTCTAACACTGCCCTAACGTGGGACTCAGACACGTATGCTGCTCGATGAACCCACCACTGCACAGGCCGTGACTGACCTAGCTCCCACTATCTAGGTCACTACTGAGCTGCACTGAACCAGGCTGGCTGTGCTCAGTTACTGTGGTGCTTCGACACCGCATCGGGTGGCAGGAATGCACAGTCAGCGGGTTCTTCTCTGCTGTTAGAGGGGTCTGCATGATTCTTATCAACAGAAAAGGCCTGCGTGGTTTGTGACGGGGACACAACCTTGGGGCCCATGTACGATGAGCCACTGAATTTGGGGGGTAGAACACATGATTAAGGGTATTTAAAATGTGATAATTAACCACTCTGTGGAGACCTTTATGATAACATCTGTTCCCATGAACATATATATATATATATATATATATATTATCTGTGTGTGTCTCTGTCATTCGCATCACAATAAGACTTCCTAAACGAGCTGCACTAACGAGCGAAGGTGCACACACAGGTCAGCCCATCGTGTGTGCAGACAAACACATATGAAACCAAAGTTAGAACCAAGACGACCAGAGAGCTACAGCCATTAGCCCTCTTCTGCCAATGGCTAGTGAAATGAAATTGGCTGCAAACTCAACAGGCAGTTGCTGGTTTTCTCTCCCGATCGGATCTCATGGCCACAGAGACTGTATTCTATCTGTCCTGGTGTATCTTAAATCTGTGACCATAAGAGCTTTGGGCCACTTGTTGTTAAGGGCACTACACCAAATAACAATGTATTATATTTTGGATTGATGGATTGATTGACTTATTCCCATACGGAAAGGATATATATTGCAATATATTATACAAATATGTATAAATATACCAAATATATTATTTCCAATTTCAATAAAACATATTTAACATTGCATTGTAGTGAAATGCCTGAGTCTCAAACTCAGTTGTTGGAGGTATGTATTGTCTACTAGCTATTGTCTGGACAAGTATCACATAACTCAAAAGATTTCATATGTAACTATCCTGGTTAGGCTGGGCTCAGCTGGGCTTGGGCTTTAGACAGAGGTTGCCAATATCTGCAACTCTACAGACCTGTATCTGTCTTAACTCAATTCAGTCAACTGGAATATTCACTACTGCTCTCTAGTCTAGCCTCAATCAATTTGAAATAATGCAATACATTTAAAACTAAATGAGTGAATAGTGCTTAAATTAAGAATGCAAAAACTTCACGGACAAGGATGAAAGATTTGTTGCTGACGTGTTTTTGGGGATTGAGTCACCGGCGCCAGTGTTTGTTTTGTTGAGTTTAAACCAATGGCGATCAGGACCAGAGTTTCCACTGAAACCAGAGCAAGACGCCGATGGAGACTTCAGACAGGTGTGAGACAAGAAATCCAGTGTTTCTTGTGTGTGTGTAACTCTGGACTGTTTTTGTTTTGCGTTGACAGTTATTCTTGTACAGGTGATCAAATGTCATGCAATAACATATTTTCTGATGAAGATACCATGTCTATCAAACATTAGCTTTTTTCCTTTCTTTTTTCCTCCCATGTGATTTTTCTGTGAACCAAATCAAGGTAAAAAATGAACTTGTCTAGTGCAAGAGTCCATACTTGATTTGTGTAAACATCACATACATTATTTTGATCGGTCACCGTTAACCCTATGAACTTAGTCTCTGTTAAGAATATAATTCTCTCCTTACTAATTTATTTTCACAGAAGCGACCAAAGAAATGTCCGGGCACTAAACAAGGGACATCTGGAAGATTCACAGAGCTTCATCGCCGCTGATGGAGAGGAGGACACAGCCCTTCATCTGACACTATGTGATTTCACTGTAACTGCCCTGGGGCAGAGGCTATCATGTGCAGTTTTTATACAATCGTTAAAACGAAAGAATGTCGTTATTATAAAGTATATTGTTGTAAACTAAAACGTTATGTATATTGCATTTGCATTGTTTTATTTGTTCAAACCAAAACCTGTGTTTATCTCTTCAGTGAACATGTAATACACAGGAGTGTAAAGGGTTAATGAAAAACACATTGTGGTGCATTTGTTTTTTTGATTTCATTCTTCATATATTTACCTTTTAAAGCAAGTAATCTGGTAAATGGAAAGAGTTTTCATTTATCAAGTGGTTAAAAGGACAATCAGTGTGTATGTTTTATATTTAAAAGTTTTTACAATATATTTAGAAGTTTAATATATATATGTATTTCAATATTTTATGTTTTACAAATATATAACAATATACAAAAACTGCAATTTATATATTTTAAAGTATGTTACAACATACTGTAATATATTTTCCAGACAAATTACAGTATATTGTAATATACACTCACCTAAAGGATTATTAGGAACACCTGTTCAATTTCTCATTAATGCAATTATCTAACCAACCAATCACATGGCAGTTGCTTCAATGCATTTAGGGGTGTGGTCCTGGTCAAGACAATCTCCTGAACTCCAAACTGAATGTCTGAATGGGAAAGAAAGGTGATTTAAGCAATTTTGAGCGTGGCATGGGTGTTGGTGCCAGACGGGCCGGTCTGAGTATTTCACCATCTGCTCAGTTACTGGGATTTTCACGCACAACCATTTCTAGGGTTTACAAAGAATGGTGTGAAAAGGGAAAAACATCCAGTATGCGGCAGTCCTGTGGGCGAAAATGCCTTGTTGATGCTAGAGGTCAGAGGAGAATGGGCCGACTGATTCAAGCTGATAGAAGAGCAACTTTGACTGAAATAAGCACTCGTTACAACCGAGGTATGCAGCAAAGCATTTGTGAAGCCACAACATGTACAACCTTGAGGCGGATGGGCTACAACAGCAGAAGACCCCACCGGGTACCACTCATCTCCACTACAAATAGGAAAAAGAGGCTACAATTTGCACAAGCTCACCAAAATTGGACAGTTGAAGACTGGAAAAATGTTGCCTGGTCTGATGAGTCTCGATTTCTGTGGAGACATTCAGATGGTAGAGTCAGAATTTGGCGTAAACAGAATGAGAACATGGATCCATCATGCCTTGTTACCACTGTGCAGGCTGGTGGTGGTGGTGTAATGGTGTGGGGGATGTTTTCTTGGCACACTTTAGGCCCCTTAGTGCCAATTTGGCATCGTTTAAATGCCACGGCCTACCTGAGCATTGTTTCTGACCATGTCCATCCCTTTATGACCACCATGTACCCATCCTCTGATGGCTACTTCCAGCAGGATATTGCACCATGTCACAAAGGTCACATCATTTCAAATTGGTTTCTTGAACATGACAATGAGTTCACTGTACTAAACTGGCCCCCACAGTCACCAGATCTCAACCCAATAGAGCATCTTTGGGATGTGGTGGAACGGGAGCTTCATGCCCTGGATGTGCATCCCACAAATCTCCATCAACTGCAAGATGCTATCCTATCAATATGGGCCAACATTTCTAAAGAATGCTTTCAGCACCTTGTTGAATCAATGCCACGTAGAATTAAGGCAGTTCTGAAGGTGAAAGGGGGTCAAACACAGTATTAGTATGGTGTTCCTAATAATCCTTTAGATGAGTGTATATTAAGCTATATTTTGATAATATATTTCTTATATATTGATATATTGTTTAATTGTGATTGTATTTGTTTATATTATGAGTTTGTTGTATTGCACATGTAATGTAATGTGTTTTTTTTTTTTTTTTTTTTTAAGCTTTGGCAACACCAGAGCACTCCGGTCACACCAATAAAGTTAATTTGAACTTGATATTTTACAAAACATATCTCAATATATAAACCCAGCAATCATTTATGTATTTTAAAATATTGTAGTCTTATATATTGTATATTATATATTGTATGTTCCAGGAAGATAGGACAACATATTGTAACATATATGTTAAAATATATTTTGATGTTTTATAATATATTTATAATATATTCATATATTTTGAAAAATATATCACAATATACAAAAATGGCAATCATTTACATATTTAAAATATATTGCAATATATTGTAATATATTTTCCAGGAAGGTATTGTAACAGATATTTTAATATATATATATGTCCAATAACATATTTTGAAATATATATTCTGCATATATTTCATTTTTGTAAGGGTTGATATCAATGGTGTGGCATATTGACACACATCTGGTCCTCCCTTAGTCTGAATCCACTAAACTTTTTACCGTTCTCTTTATGCTTCTATTAAGACACACTTTAAAACTGAGCACCTCATTTTCATCATTATTATTATTAGCACTATTTGTAGCCTATATCCGTGGTTCTCAAACCTGTCCTGGAGTACCACCTACCCTGTGTTTTTTTGTTCCAACCGAGCTCTCAATTACTTAATTGAACCTTAATTGAACTAATAATTTCATAAATCAGAGCCTTTTAATTATTTTTAACAGTAGGGGTTTTAAGTTAAGTATAACTGTATAAGGAAATAATTAAGGAGCCAACATTTTATCAGTTACACAATTTAGAGTCAATGTAATCAAATTACTTAAATTAAGTGTTCAGTTAAGTAACTGGGAGCTTGGTTGGAACAAAAACCAGCAGGGTAGGTGATTCTCCAGGACGGTTTGAGAACCACTGGCCTATATCTTTTGGGGGGAAAAAATAGGAGGATGACTTGCAAAATACTGTATGGTTTTGATTCGGTAAAACACAGACTCCCCAGCTCAGCTGAAACACTTTTCTTTAACCCTCCACCAGAATAATTACAAACTCCACTTCTCTGTGATCACAACTTCTTCCAAATAATATAGAACTCAATGACATAAGATTTATGTTTTTGGAGTTTTGGAGACAGCTTGAAAAATATGTTACACTGAAACATGGTTAAAGTAAATTTTTAAAGTTATTATTATTATTATTATTATTATTATTATTATTATTATTATTATTATTATTATTATTATGGCTATGGCATTTGTATACATTATTTATTTACCAATGCATAATTCTGTCTAAGGCGTCGTATTAAAAAAAAAAAAACATTTCAGACGTGTGTGCATTATTCCGTTTGCATGTACTGGGTGAAATAAAAAAATCACTGCAATGATTTAAATTAAAAACACACACACACACACACACACACACACACACACACACACACAAAGTGTCTCAGAGGCATCACCAAAAGCTAAAATAAAACTGAAACACCAGTCTCCTTGCAACAGACCTTCAAGCTTGCAATCACTTCCGTCAGCCAAATTAGTCACACTGTTCTAATGGACCAGCTTCTTAATGTGAATATATTAATATCATATTCATATTAATATATTACACACACAGCTTCTTAATATTAATATAATGGTGAGAGTAATTTCAATTAACTTTTCGAGGCAAGTCAGATTCCTGTATGACAAAACTCCAGCTGCAAATTCCTTTTGCGACTGCATTTATTTTTTTCTTTCTTTCTTTATTGTATTGTAATTTTGAATATATTTTTTCTTGCATTGCTGACTGGCCATAGGAAATGCCCAGCTTTCATTATGGGTGGGGAAAGTACTGGGTTTTACAGGTGTATGGCATTCTTCATTAAATAAACACAAAAAAATACAATGCTTGATACATTTCATTTAATGCAATCTATACACAGAACACCAGTAATTTTAAATGAAAAGCTAAATTAGATACAAAATAATGAAATGCAGATACACAAAAAGCACTACATGTGAGTAATGTCTTCGGACGTACCTGGCAAGCTCAACTTCATGTGCGTCCTTTGGCAGGGAAACTCTTGTGCAACGCCTTGCTCTGTACTACAGATGCCTGTGTGCAAACCACACACCATGTGCAGCAAACTTCTGGAGGGAGGGAGAGAGAGAGAGAGAGAGACAGCAGAAAAGATATTTACCCCTCACCACCGCTTTCCTTCCAGCATCCAATCACATCGCTGATGCACTTCCTTGTTTGTGGCAAAAACTGAGAAGTAAAAAAAAAGAAAAACAAAAAACTGGTTCAGGGTGCCTTGCTTTTCATAAGTATAAAGCAAGGTATTGGTCTTAATAAAAACAGCAGGCTATGGGCTGCACAGGTCAGAGCCTTTCTGAAGGGTTGTGTAAGAAGATGTGTCCCAGATTCTCAAGGGTTAAAATTATGGACAAGCTGTGTTAGGTTATGTAATGCATCTTTCTTTCCTAGGGTTGTAAAAAGTGGAGGGAAAAGGTAATTTGTTTATGGTTTTTAATATTGAGGGTGACATTCTAACGAACAAGAAACAATGCCAGGAGGGCAGCTTTTGGATTGGCTGGTCAATTAATCAGTTAAATCTGGCATTACCTATACAAAGGGGCCCTGACTGACCAGCCAATCCAAAAGCTGCACTTCTGGCACCCGGCACAAGCCCATCCTGACTATGTATTGACCCAACGGAAATCCTGTCAGTCTCACCCAGGGGAGGGTGAAGGCAACTCTCCTCCTGGCTGGGGGGGGAGGTGTAACTCTGATTTAAGTGACCGTTCCCGTTTTTTAAAGAATAAGGCCTCCGTCAAGATTAGATCACAGGTGTTGTTCCACTATAGCAGGGTTGCAAACATCAAGCATATATGCACTTGCACATTATAATGAATAATACAAAGCCACAGTCACAACTGAAACTATCAGTGAGTTTGAATGCTTCAGTTGTGTTTGATACATTTTTCTGTTTGTCTTTATTTATCCGCTATCATTTTGAATTCCCTTGTGTGGATGTTGTGCAGGTTGCAGTAAAGGTACATGCCTTGGCTATCAGAAGAGATCTTTACACTACTAAAGGAACATTGCCATCACTGGATAGCATTTAAAAATTAAAAATTAAATGCATATGCAAAATGCACCCTGCGGCTATGGACTCTTGTTTTTCAGTTCTGTTAAATATTCACTGAGAGGTCTAACACTTCGCTAACTCTGGCATTTAAAAAAGCCCCCCCAATTAAATAAACAAAAAATTAACTACATTCATCCACCCACACTCTGCAGGAGGATGTTACTACATGATACAAATTGACTAGACGTCTGACACGCGTCTGCAAAATGGACAGCTCAGCGCTATGTTTATTTCATATCCAATTAAATAAATATTTAGTTTTTTTTTGGCAGGGTTGCTGTTTGCTTGCAGTGAATTTCACAATCCAGGTCAAAGCACCAAGGAGCATGCAGCAATCATTAACTGAAAAGCTGGGCTGATGCCAACTGTGCAAGATGGGAGCTGGCTGGACTGAACCTGCAAAATAAAATTTAAATAAAACACACACAAGCATATTTCTCGTTGAGCTACAGCTCTGTGACACTATGCTGTGCTTTTGACAGATGCACCCAAATCAAGCTACAAAGCGGCATTCACAGTGCCCTTAAAGAAAACAACAGTTCTGCAAAGCACAAGATCTTTGGTACAATCCATTACCGGAACAAAATCATAGCTATGCAGAAGTGGTTGGTGCTATAGAGATTTTACACCATCCTTTTATCTGCCAGTTTCTGAGCTTAAGCCCATGAGTGTGTGACCTAGGCTGGCTTTTTGACAGGGTAATGCAGTCCAATGTGAAGTATGCTCAGCTGGGCAGAGTGAACAAAGTTCCAAAGTGAACAAAGAACCAAACATCCTGCCTGCGCATCAAGCTGCTGACCAGCATGAAAACCACTTCCTAAAGTGTTCCTTCTTTGAGAACAGATGCGCAACTCCTCCAACAGTCACACCAGCTGATATCAAAGGGCATATTTTCATGGATCACAGATCCATACAGCCAGGTCCAGCACAGCTGCCACCCCCTCTTGAAAAAATCTTGACTCTTACGGAGAAAATACATTTTTTGCCTTTCTTCCTGCACGCTGTGTAGGGTAAAAAAAGGAACGGTTTACAACGGTTTAAAATAATAATAATGTTTTTCTTCTTCTTCTTCTTCTTCTTCTTATTATTATTATTTAATTATCATTTGAAGTTTAATTCTCCTCACCCTGCTCCCAAATGTTGGATGTAACTATGTACAACTTTATAACCCCACTTGAGTGTGGACGACCCGCGAATAAATGAGAACAGCAAACTGTTAAATTCCTAAGAGTGTTTCGAGGGTAAATGCGATTTCTTTAGACTGCCTCAACTAGACTGCCCATGTATCTCATTACAGCAGAGTACACACACAATTTTGGATAACAAATAGACCTAAATGTCTGTGATTTGTGTTTGACATCGGTATCCGTTGGTAGTAGACTATACGTTCCTTTTTCCAATAAGGATGCTAAATCTCCACAGTGAAAAAAACAGCTGTCACTATTCCCCACTTACACTTAAAAAAATAGGCCATATGTGAAATTCAGCTTGAGCACAAATGTGTTAAAACCCCTGCTACTTCTGGTTAGCACCTTTGCATTCTACACCTCAGCATCAATATGCTAATGCGTCACCTCTTACCATGCAGGCAGTGTCCAAAGCCAAGTAGTCATACATTGTTGTGTTACATCAAGAAACTACCTTCACCATTAAAGCAAGAACCACAACCCCAGTCCTAGCCAACACTAAACTATGAAGCTAGGCCCAAACCAGTCTACAGCCAATTCCACTAAGTCATCAGAAACACAGTCCTAACTGACCTGCTGAGAACTAGACCAAAATGTAACCCTACTTTCACCACTAACCTTAATTTAAGTGCACACTTTAGCTAAATCACGAAACAGCAATACTCTAAAATCATCCTAAATTGAACTGGAAGACCATTTCTAGTCATCTGTGTCAAGAATTCAGTTTGATCATTGCCCAATTTGCAGCTTTTAACGTGTCCCAGGTTTATCTCATGATTTGTCTTATAACATCCAAATCTTCAAATCATCTAGAGATGATAATCAATTAGGCTGTCACCCATGCGGTATTCAGTTTGTTGGTGCTGAACATTCAATGCACCTCTCTAATGCTCACACGTCCTGTCAGTCTCCATCCTTTAGTGACATTAGGAATGTAGTCAGTAGAAGGACAGGAAGCATTTCCTATAATGTAGGACCAGGGCAACATTAACAGATTCTTCACAACACTATCAACACAACTACTCTCAAGAGCAGCAAGCCACTAAGCACTAAACTATAAACAGTTTAGAAAGCACAATACTACTACTACTACTACTACTACTACTACTACTACTAATAATAATAATAATAATAATTAGATGTTGAAATAAAATTCTATAGAATCTTAATACAAACTATGAGGGGAAAAAATCAGGATTATGGGTCTTTACATATGGTTTTGCAATTTTTCTGAAGATAATGATCTATTTTAATTATCTTTTTGGGGAAAGAAACAAAGAAAGGGAAGTGAAAGAAATATAATATTCTGCCATTTAATCCATGAATGAATGTAACGAATTTTTTCAACATACTGTACATACGCCCTTCACACGAGTGTTTTCGGCGTTTGCCTTTTTTGAGTGTGTTACAGTTTTAGCTTCCTGGCTTAAATGTCAGATCATTCTCACTCTCCTTTGATTTTTATGTGTCAGTACATCATGTCAGTATATACAGTTAGACAATACACCTATTTATATGTTTCCTTTTACCCTGGTAGGTTCAAAGATATTTTTAGGAGTAACGTCTACTGAAAATGAAAATAAAATCTTTAAATGTTTTTTGTGTGTGTAAATGGCAGTGTGGTTTACCACATTTAGTGTTTTTCTTGTCTAACTGAGTTAAAATGGCCTGAACAGTACTGCACATACTCAGTACCCCTGATGTTAGTTTATTTTGTCTTCATCAATATACATGTAATTTGTTCAAAACGTTTTATCAACCTTTTGTTGCCTTGCAGCCTGGTATTAAACTGCACATCCTACCCCCAAATTTAGCTCAGGTATAACCAAACACCTTCAAAAGCAAGTTAAGTGGCCTCCACCTGTGATAAATTGTAATCATTCACATGATTTCTGTCCATCAACACTCCTGGGGACGGGACATTACAGATCTTGAACAGTTCTGTGAAGAATGGTCAATATTGCCAAATCCAGGTATGCAAAGTTGGTAGGGACCTATCCCAAAAGACTCACAGCTGTAAGGTGCTTCCACCAAGTATTAACTTTTGTGGGGAACATTATGATATTAGAGGTTTTTTCCCCTTAACAGTGGGGAAAACGAATTCTGAGGCACAGACAGATTATATATATATATATATATATATATATATATATATATATATATACACTCACCTAAAGGATTATTAGGAACACCATACTAATACAGTGTTTGACCCCCTTTCACCTTCAGAACTGCCTTAATTCTACGTGGCATTGATTCAACAAGGTGCTGAAAGCATTCTTTAGAAATGTTGGCCCATATTAATAGGATAGCATCTTGCAGTTGATGGAGATTTGTGGGATGCACATCCAGGGCACGAAGCTCCCCTTCCACCACATCCCAAAGATGCTCTATTGGGTTGAGATCTGGTGACTGTGGGGGCCAGTTTAGTACAGTGAACTCATTGTCATGTTCAAGAAACCAATTTGAAATGATGTGACCTTTGTGACATGGTGCATTATCCTGCTGGAAGTAGCCATCAGAGGATGGGTACATGGTGGTCATAAAGGGATGGACATGGTCAGAAACAATGCTCAGGTAGGCCGTGGCATTTAAACGATGCCCAATTGGCACTAAGGGGCCTAAAGTGTGCCAAGAAAACATCCCCCACACCATTACACCACCACCACCAGCCTGCACAGTGGTAACAAGGCATGATGGATCCATGTTCTCATTCTGTTTACGCCAAATTCTGACTCTACCATCTGAATGTCTCCACAGAAATCGAGACTCATCAGACCAGGCAACATTTTTCCAGTCTTCAACTGTCCAATTTTGGTGAGCTTGTGCAAATTGTAGCCTCTTTTTCCTATTTGTAGTGGAGATGAGTGGTACCCGGTGGGGTCTTCTGCTGTTGTAGCCCATCCGCCTCAAGGTTGTACGTGTTGTGGCTTCACAAATGCTTTGCTGCATACCTCGGTTGTAACGAGTGGTTATTTCAGTCAAAGTTGCTCTTCTATCAGCTTGAATCAGTCGGCCCATTCTCCTCTGACCTCTAGCATCAACAAGGCATTTTCACCCACAGGACTGCCACATACTGGATGTTTTTCCCTTTTCACACCATTCTTTGTAAACCCTAGAAATGGTTGTGTGTGAAAATCCCAGTAACTGAGCAGATTGTGAAATACTCAGACCGGCCCGTCTGGCACCAACAACCATGCCACGCTCAAAATTGCTTAAATCACCTTTCTTTCCCATTCAGACATTCAGTTTGGAGTTCAGGAGATTGTCTTGACCAGGACCACACCCCTAAATGCATTGAAGCAACTGCCATGTGATTGGTTGGTTAGATAATTGCATTAATGAGAAATTGAACAGGTGTTCCTAATAATCCTTTAGGTGAGTGTATATATACAGGGAGGGAAAAAAGTATTTGATCCCCTGCTGATTTTGTACGTTTGCCCACTGACAAAGAAATGATCAGTCTATAATTTTAATGGTAGGTGTATTTTAACAGTGAGAGACAGAATAACAACAAACAAATCCAGAAAAACGCATTTCAAAAAAGTTATAAATTGATTTGCATGTTAATGAGGGAAATAAGTACTTGACCCCTTCGACTTAGTACTTGGTGGAAAAACCCTTGTTGGCAATCACAGAGGTCAGACATTTCTTGTAGTTGGCCACCAGGTTTGCACACATCTCAGGAGGGATTTTGTCCCACTCCTCTTTGCAGATCCTCTCCAAGTCATTAAGGTTTCGAGGCTGACGTTTGGCAACTCGAACCTTCAGCTCCCTCCACAGATTTTCTATGGGATTAAGGTCTGGAGACTGGCTAGGCCACTCCAGGACCTTAATGTGCTTCTTCTTGAGCCACTCCTTTGTTGCCTTGGCTGTGTGTTTTGGGTCATTGTCATGCTGGAATACCCATCCACAACCCATTTTCAATGCCCTGGCTGAGGGAAGGAGGTTCTCACCCAAGATTTGACGGTACATGGCCCCGTCCATCGTCCCTTTGATGCTGTGCAGTTGTCCTGTCCCCTTAGCAGAAAAACACCCCCAAAGCATAATGTTTCCACCTCCATGTTTGACGGTGGGGATGATGTTCTTGGGGTCATTCCTCCTCCTCCAAACACGGCAAGTTGAGTTGATGCCAAAGAGCACGATTTTGGTCTCATCTGACCACAACATTTCACCCAGTTCTCCTCTGAATCATTCAGATGTTCATTGGCAAACTTCAGACGGGCCTGTACATGTGCTTTCTTGAGCAGGGGGACCTTGCGGGCACTGCAGGATTTCAGTCCTTCACGGCGTAGTGTGTTACCAATTGTTTTCTTGGTGACTATGGTCCCAGCTGCCTTGAGATCATTAACAAGATCCTCCTGTGTAGTTCAGGGCTGATTCCTCACCGTTCTCATGATCATTGAAACTCAACGAGGTGAGATCTTGCATGGAGCCCCAGACCGAGGGAGACTGACAGTTATTTTGTGTTTCTTCCATTTGTGAATAATCGCACCAGCTGTTGTCACCGTCTCACCAAGCTGCTTGGTGATGGTCTTGTAGCCCATTCCAGCCTTGTGTAGGTCTACAATCTTGTCCCTGACATCCTTGGACAGCTCTTTGGTCTTGGCCATGGTGGAGAGTTTGGAATCTGATTGATTGATTGCTTCTGTGGACAGGTGTCTTTTATACAGGTAACGAGCTGAGATTAGGAGCACTCCCTTTAAGAAAGTGCTCCTAATCTCAGCTCGTTACCTGTATAAAAGACACCTGGGAGCCAGAAATCAAATACTTATTTCTCTCATTGACATGCAAATCAATTTATAACTTTTTTGAAATGCGTTTTTCTGGATTTTTTTGTCTCTCACTGCTAAAATACACCTACCATTAAAATTATAGACTGATCATTTCTTTGTCAGTGGACAAACGTACAAAATCAGCAGGGGATCAAATACTTTTTTCCCCCACTGTATATATATATATATATATATATATATATATATATATATATATGTATATATATTACTTTGATGGATATGTTTTTTGTTTTTTTTTATGTGGTAGGCTGTCAGACTGGAACATAATATTTTGTTTCGGTTTAATAAAAAAAGGTCTAAAACTAGGTCGGAAATGCCAGTTGCATTCAGGAAGGAAATTACAAAACTCCAGTAACGTACTGTTAAACGTCAGAGTTCAGCCCATCCATCGTAACATTGCAACAGAAACACTAGGGCAAAATGAGGTAGTGCACAGATCCAAACAAAAAACACCTGTCGTGAAACTGTAGTAATCTACGCGACATCACCGCTCCCCTCAGTGGGTTTTGCAGTTCAAATCTGTATGACCACTGAGCCAAAATGGCGCCAGTCTCCTTACGGATAACATCTCGCGTTGTGTGTCATGGGGCGGGACGATGGTCCGCTGGGGTCTCGGCCAATGAGATTACAGCTCCGGGCCGCTGGAGGCGGGGCTCGGCGCTGTCCGCCAATGGGAGTGGAGCTGCGGGCCGTTTGAGTTTAAATCTGGATCCGCGCTGGGTGACATTTGTGGAGACTGAGAGGAGAAACAAACCCGCCAAGAGAGTGAGTGCAGAAGAGTGAGACCTGAACCCGATAGAGAAGCCGGCTGAAACATCTCTGAAACAAACAAACAATGTCGAAGAAACAGATCTACTACTCCGACAAATACACGGACGAGGAGTTCGAGTACAGGTAAGACACTTTAAGCGGACCTGGTCAGCCGGTTTCGTGGGCTCGGTTCTCGGTGTAACGGGTGTAGTGACGTCACGTTAATGTAATCTCTGGAGTGATTTGTGTGGAAGTTGTTTTATGTTCTTATGAAAGCGGCACCGCTGGGCTTTAAGCCCAGATACGTGGTTAACACGGCCCTTTTCTGTTTTCACCTCCACACATTGAAATAAACGTTACATTTACCCAAACCTGTTTAAAGTTAACTCCGTCAGGTCCAGCGGGACAGGTGAATATGCGCTGTGGCACACGAAGGCCAGAAAGACTTCACCTTAGAAAGTAGAAACACCTTAGACATGTTTTATTGATTATATTTTTACAGGATGCTGTATTAATTTGAGCAGAACTAGGATCTTATTAATATATACAATTACATGCACAATAGCTATATTTTAGAAGAGCAGCTTTATCAGTGTATTGTTAATATGATGATCATTATTTATTATTCAAGACAAATTATTTGATTTATATCAGTCTACACTAGTTACCATGGACGTTATTTAGATGGAGAAAAGTGGCCACAAGAATTTAAGATAAAATACAGACAGCATAATTGGAATTGAATCTTGAAAACTGTGCCTAAGTATTTTATACATTTGTGTGTGTTTGGCATAATGTGTATGTGAATATGAATGTATGCTTTGCTTTGTGAATGTAGAATTTATTGATACATACATCATGCCAGTCTGGTTTACATAAAGGCTTCTGCTAACAAACTGAATAATAATTAATAAATGACTTAATTATAATCGTTACAGTGTAGTCTTACCCGTCTCTCTCCCTTGCAGGCATGTTATGCTGCCGAAGCAGCTTTCCAAACTAGTGCCCACCTCTCATCTGATGTCTGAGGACGAGTGGCGCACCCTGGGTGTCCAGCAGAGCCAGGGCTGGATACATTATATGATCCACAAGCCAGGTGAGCGAGGGCACAGGCTCAGTGGGCATGGCGTGACTCTGCCATCCCTTTATTTACATTGCCTTGCTAAACACACAGTCACAGGAATGGCAGTCCCGCACACAAGACTGACTGCCTTTTTTTCCTTTGTATTCCTCCCAGAACCGCACATACTGCTGTTCCGAAGGCCTCTCCCAAAAGAGTGAAAGGCGACGGGAAAGACCCAGACTTGGAACGTTTCTCCTTCAATTCCAGCAGCAAATTCAATAATCTGAACCGAGCGCATGAATGTATGGCTTCATATGTGAGTGTTTTGATTGATATCACGTCAGATTTTGTGGTCCTGTGAAAAGCCCCGAGACGGACATCCCGAAAAAATCTGGCTAATCGCTAATAATCAAAAATAAAACAAAAAACTGCGGCCCGCACAACTGAGCGAGTGTAGAAGAAGGAGAAGCCACTCCCTCCTGGGTTGGTAGGAAAGTTCCTCGGCTGTAGTAATGAACCTCAGATCTGGAAAGCAGGACTAAACGCACTGCGTCTCATTCAGAGAAGTCCTTGGGGTATTCTGGTCTCTCCCAAAGCATGACTTCCTTTTCTCTCAAGATCTTTTTGATTCCGAATGTTATCCTTTCAGTTAAACTATACTGTGGAGGGGGATGAGAGAAACCGGCCTACAGAAAAATGATCCAGTCACAAATCTTAAAAGTTATAAAAAGAGTTTGCAAAATGTGGTTGGTTGATGGCTGCTTAAAAAAAAATACTGGTTCAGTTTTCTGACCCACCAGCTTGTTTTCTGTCTAGTGAGGAGTATATTCGATGAGGGTGGCGCTTGGATCTGTGGCTGAGGCAGTTTGTTTAAAACACATTTTATTTACAAGTTTCTTAGGAAAACAGTCGAGGGATCCAGGATCTAGCCTATACAGAGTTAATCTACAGACTCGTGTCCCTGACAGCATCTCTCTTGCTCTTTCTGCGAAGAAAAATTAGAATGTCACATTTGAAGAAGAAATTGCTCCAAACATATTTACTTATTTGTTTCACATTTAATTTATCGATAATGAACGTACACAATTGTGGCTTCACACCCATGTGGTACTTGCAAAGGTTAAAAAGCAAGCAAGCTTTCACAGGCTAGATTTGATAGCTGCACTCAGTAGTTGGTGACTGCACATGTTTACTGTTCTTCACAGTGGCTCGAGTGCTGTCAGTGACAGGTTTGTAGATTGACTCTTCAGGCTCTACTCTGCAGATGCTTTGAACAGTGCAGTGTGGCAAACAGATGCTGTAGATGTGATGGAGACTCTAGGCCGGTTGCAGCACTTTGACATTTTAAGTAGACTACTAAAAGGTGTGATTTATAGTGGAAATCATCAATCCTGTAGTTCAGGGAT
Source organism: Amia ocellicauda (assembly GCF_036373705.1). NCBI lineage: Eukaryota > Metazoa > Chordata > Actinopteri > Amiiformes > Amiidae > Amia > Amia ocellicauda. The sequence goes on from NC_089871.1 coordinate 11,605,482, forward strand.
TCCCAAACCGGTCCTGGAGGACCCCCTGTCCCAACTGAGATCTTAATTGCTTAATTTAATCCTTAATTGAAGGAACAATGCAATATAAGGCTCAGTTATGTAATAAGGAGCTCGGTTGGCACAAAAAACAGCAGGACAGGGCAGGGGGTCCCCCAGGATGGTTTGGGAATCCCTGCTGTAGTTAAAAGCTTGTAGTCTTGTAAAATAAGCCCTATTTCACTTGGTTTCTTCTTATTCATACTTATTGCATACGTGTGTTCTGTGTATACCTTTTCTTTTACTTGTTCCATTTCATGAATGTGTTTGTTTTTGTTCCTCCACAAAAAGTCTGTCTTTAGAGCTGCATTTCTGAAGTAGTTTCAACCCAGATATTTCCAGTAGGTATTTATTTATTTTAGTCACTAACAGCTCCTTACTTGATGCACTACGTTTAACTCGCCTGGTGTTGACATCTTGTTCAGTTATTTGTGTTTTTTGTTTTTGTAACCCTTGTATATATTGTAATGCCAAATGGCTGCTTTATTGCTTTGTTGATTTCCTTGTTGTATTCAATATAAACTGTTGTAGCCAAACCTTTTGTGGTTGATTGTTCAGTGTAAATGTCTTATTTATATTAATTCCTTTAAATATGCAGGACTTGTATGTTAAATTTAATTGTGGCATAATATGGTAAGGTTGTTATTTTGGGTGATCAGTTCCTGTCAGTGGTAAGAGAAATGTAACTTTGTGTGTGTGAAAGTATAAACAGAGGGAGGAGCTGCACAAGCGATAAAACGGCCTGGTGAAACTCAACCGTTCGGAAGCTACAGCTGAAAGCCACACTGGTATTGTTTTGTGAGGATAAAAAGATGACCATCTTAACACGGTTCTTGACACAAACGCTAAGCTAGAGGATCAAAGCACATTGTAAAATAACACTAGTGGCTTTTTAAGGAAAGTAATTTGCAACCATTCAAATAATGAGTTACACTTGTAGTTCACTGTGGTTGCAGTTAAAGAAATGTTTTAATGGCAAGAGGACACTTTCAGTCTGTCACATCAATGACGAGAGGGGTCATGAACTCAGAGTGTCTGATCCCGAGTGAGTAGGCAGGGGCACGTGGCTTGTGGGCCAGGACCCTCTCCGCGTTGTGTGTGCCCGGGCCTGGCTTCTTGGTGGCATCGGAGGGCACATCGTGGCGCCCCAGCATGGAGAAGGCTGGCTGCCGGGGGAGGTAGATGCTGGGGTCCGTGCTATTGTACCTCCCTGGTCCCGGGGTCTGGGAGAGATCTTCAGAAGGTCCCCCGGATTTGGTGCGCCCCGCAACAGTGTAGCTGGCACTGGCGGGCTTGGTGGGCACTCTGGACCCCAGCAGGGCGGGTAGAGTGTACCTGTTGGGGGCTGGCACAGCATCTGTGCTGCGGTAGCGTGTGCGGGAGCCCATGGTGTAAGATGGGGGCCGGCGCTGGCGGTTTAGAGGGGGAGCGCTCTCTGGACTGTAGGCACCTGGTCCGGGGGTCTGGAACATAGCCACTGAGGAGAGCAGGTTCAGGTCAATTTAAGAGGCTGAGACCCACAGTGAGCATGGCACCATACAGGTTTAGTTGAGTGTGGGTGTGTGTGAGTGTATGAGGGAGAGTCTTGTATAAAAGGGACTTTGTTTCAGTTTCTGAAATGCAAATTTAGCTTAAAATGTAACGACTATCTGACTCTAGTCACCTCCATTATAAGATTTCTATTTTACAATAGTTTACAATCAGAAACAAGTTTTTTTTTTTTTTTTTGTGTGGGTGTGTATAATATGTACACACACGCACACATACACACAATTCCTTCTGTAAAATCAAGAGGTTCAGTTTCTTTGGCTAACTGTCACGTCCAGCTGCCTGACACCAACAGCTGGCTGCTCTCACTGACCTCGGGCTCCAGTTACAGACGCTGTCAAACCCAGTCTGCATTAGTGCAGCTATTGAGGTCAGAAGCAGCTTGTTCTCTTTATACAGTGCCTATAGAAAGTCTACACTCCCAGTAATTTCTTTCACATTTTGCTTGTTTGAGTTTCATGCATTTAAATGACTATAATTTCCCACTTATCTACATACTCACTGCTAAAGGGGAAATTATATATATATTTTAAAAATGCAAAAACAAATATCGTAATTCTTTTAATTGATACTTCGTGTAAACATTTGATAAATGCCACGTAGGTTGAAAAACAAAAAAACAAACGCCAACACAGCCGCAAACCTACCTCCACACTGTGTACAAGTGGAGTGTGCCTGACATTCACCGCTAAACCACAGATGTCATCCTAAAGGTCACCTGACACACCAGCTCTCTCCCCTCATCAGTGACTAACGCACTGACAACACACTGAAGTGTGACATTGTGGCCTTGAGCGGCAGTCTTTGGGACTGGAACACAATTCCATCTTGACCCACATTGAACATGGCATCGTATAGCTGTTTTTAGTTATGTGTGTTTTTTTGCGCAGGAACCTTACCGGAACTTCTCACCCTGCCGAGCATCGAATACGCTGGCGTGCCGTCCCTCCCGAAGCGGGTCATCTTGGCGTCGATGTGGTACTGGGGGCCAGGGCTGGAGTCCACGGAGTACACTGTCCCACAGTAACGCAGAAGGGCCAGAGGGGAAAGTAAAGTTCAACATTGCCCAAAAAGACAGTGGAGAAGTCTTTAGGCATTGGATCAGCTGGCCTAGCCGGTTTGGGCAATGTTGATCTTTGCTTTCCCAGTTAAGATAAAAGATCTAACCTTTGTTCCAGCCCAATACAATGTTTCCCTGTTGTGCTGCAAGTACCTGAGCCACAGACTGGTTTACACCAGTGGGGCACAGTCTCCCTCCAGTGGCTGACCACTGAGCCTGCAGGCAGCAGTATTTGGCTCTGCCATTGCTTTGTTTGAATTGAAACGATGTACACCACTGCTGTCAGGTGTAAATGCAAACTATGCAGCCAGAGGAGAGTGGAAACAAGTACCCTATTTTTTCTGAGTCTAGTAGGGACAAAGACGTGTAGATTTTTCCATAATAATAAAAAACAATAACTTCTTGACTAGGTAGGTAGCAGTTCATTCTACACACACACTCCCTCCATCCCCTCCATCACTTTTTGCAACAGTTTAGAGGAGGACACTCTTCGAAGGTTTCCGCCCCAGTTTGTTTCCTGGACTCCTGAGAAGAAGGAAGCAAAGGAAAGCGACACCTACTTGCATTGCTCATCCTGCTGTGGAATGAGTAGGCCGGGCCCGTGGGCTTGGTGAAGTCGTGGCCAATGAAACCAACGGTTGGCGGTAATGCGTACCGGCTCGGCCCAGGCCCTGGCGATGTGGGGAAAGGGAAAGTTAAGACTGGCTGCCAAGGAGAGGGACACCTTTTGGCCTCACGGATTGGGTGTCGTGTTCACTTAAGCAGGCAACTTACCTCTGGGTGTCAGAAAAACTGAACAAACAGGCTGAGAGCACCCAAATCACTGCAACCTGACTTATTTATTTATTTTTAAATTTATATATATATATATATATATATATATATATATACTACACACACGCTAATATACACTCACCTAAAGGATTATTAGGAACACCTGTTCAATTTCTCATTAATGCAATTATCTAACCAACCAATCACATGGCAGTTGCTTCAATGCATTTAAGGGTGTGGTCCTGGTCAAGACAATCTCCTGAACTCCAAACTGAATGTCTGAATGGGAAAGAAAGGTGATTTATGCAATTTTGAGCGTGGCATGGTTGTTGGTGCCAGATGGGCCGGTCTGAGTATTTCACAATCTGCTCAGTTACTGGGATTTTCTCGCACAACCATTTCTAGGGTTTACAAAGAATGGTGTGAAAAGGGAAAAACATCCGGTTTGCGGCAGTCCAGTGGGCGAAAATGCCTTGTTGATGCTAGAGGTCAGAGGAGAATGGGCCGACTGATTCAAGCTGATAGAAGAGCAACTTTGATTGAAATAACCACTCGTTACAACCGAGGTATGCAGCAAAGCATTTGTGAAGCCACAACACGTACAACCTTGAGGCGGATGGGCTACAACAGCAGAAGACCCCACCGGGTACCACTCATCTCCACTACAAATAGGAAAAAGAGGCTACAATTTGCACAAGCTCACCAAAATTGGACAGTTGAAGACTGGAAAAATGTTGCCTGGTCTGATGAGTCTCGATTTCTGTTGAGACATTCAGACGGTAGAGTCAGAATTTGGCGTAAACAGAATGAGAACATGGATCCATCATGCCTTGTTACCACTGTGCAGGCTGGTGGTGGTGGTGTAATGGTGTGGGGGATGTTTTCTTGGCACACTTTAGGCCACTTAGTGCCAATTGGGCATCGTTTAAATGCCACGGCCTACCTGAGCATTGTTTCTGACCATGTCCATCCCTTTATGACCACCATGTACCCATCCTCTGATGGCTACTTCCAGCAGGATAATGCACCATGTCACAAAGGTCGAATCATTTCAAATTGGTTTCTTGAGTTCACTGTACTAAACTGGCCCCCACAGTCACCAGATCTCAACCCAATAGAGCATCTTTGGGATGTGGTGGAACGGGAGCTTCGTGCCCTGGATGTGCATCCCACAAATCTCCATCAACTGCAAGATGCTATCCTATCAATATGGGCCAACATTTCTAAAGAATGCTTTCAGCACCTTGTTGAATCAATGCCATGTAGAATTAAGGCAGTTCTGAAGGCGAAAGGGGGTCAAACACAGTATTAGTATGGTGTTCCTAATAATCCTTTAGGTGAGTGTATATATATACACATTGATCAGCCATAACATTATGACCACTGACAGCTGAAGTGAATAACACTGATAATCTCGTTATCATGGCACCTGTCAGTGGGTGGGATATATTAGGCAGCAAGTGAACATTTTGTCCTCAAAGTTGATGTGTTAGAAGCAGGAAAAATGGGCAGCGTAAGGATCTGAGCGACTTTGACAAGGGCCACATTGTGATGGCTAGACAACTGGGTTAGAGCATCTCCAAAACTGCAGCTCTTGTGGGGTGTTCCTGGTCTGCAGTGGTCAGTACCTATCAAAAGTGGTCCAAGGAAGGAAAAGCGGTGAACCGGCGACAGGGTCATGGGCGGCCAAGTCTCATTGATGCACGTGGGGAGCGAAGGCTGGCCCGTGTGGTCTGATCCAACAGACGAGCTACTGTAGCTCAAATTGCTGAAAAAGTTAATGCTGGTTCTGATATTAAGGTGTCAGAACACACAGTGCATCGCAGTTTGTTGCGTATGGGGCTGCGTAGCCGCAGACCAGTCAGGGTGCCCATGCTGACCCCTGTCCACTGCCGAAAGCACCTACAATGGGCACGTGATCATCAGAACTGGACCACGGAGCAATGGAGGAAGGTGGCCTGGTCTGATGAATCACGAGTTCAAGGTGTTGACTTGGCCTCCAAATTCCCTAGATCTCAATCCAATCGAGCATCTGTGGGATGTGCTGGACAAACAAGTCCGATCCATGGAAGTCCCACCTCGCAACTTACAGGACTTGAAGGATCTGCTGCTAACGTCTTGGTGCCAGATACCACAGCACACCTTCAGAGGTCTAGTGGAGTCCATGCCTCGACGGGTCAGGGCTGTTGTGGCAGCAAAAGGGGGACCTACACAATATTAGGCAGGTGGTCATAATGTTATGGCTGATCGGTGTATATATATATATATTCACACATATATGAATGAAGATGTATAGTCATGGCCACTCTGTCTTCCTCCAGTGGACAGTTTTCCTAATCTTGTCCTAGTCCAGTGAGTCTTTACACAACCCAACCAGAGAAAGAGCCCATGGACACCTACCTCTCTCTCGGGCGGCTATGGTGGGGCGATTTTTGTCCATCACTGCGCTTCGGAGTCGGGGGGCAGCGTGTTGCGCACTGGGACAGGCAGCTCCAGTCCTCTCTCAGTCTCCGCGGCAGCACTGCTCCACGCCACACAGAATCGGCCGTAGAGCACTAGAACGCAGAGCGCAGGCGCTGTCCTGTCAGGCACATTGTAACCGCGGGCTTGTTGTCGACTCAATTTATGACATCGACGACCGTCCATATTTCTAGTAAAAAGTTATTTGACTCAGCACTAATTTGGTTGTCCTGTGCAGGTAGAAAACGAGTTCAGTTTTGGAAATATGATGAATCTAATAAACACATCTGAAGAGGCACCAAAGAGTCGCCACCCAGACATTTAAGACAGCAATTAAGATGTGTGCATTAGGCTAACGATTGCTAGCTACTTTTGTTTTCCCACCATTGGAAATGTAACATATACTTTAAGGGTTTCCCTGTGATTGTTATTAATGATAGTTCACCTTGCTAGCTAGTCAGCTGTTAACAAGCAGCGCATGTTTCAGCATGCCATTGCTTTTCTTTTCTCTCAATTTCCCTCAGTTTTGACATGCACTAAGATAGCCCTACAATTCAAATATGTATTGTGTCATTAACTTGACAGCGAACAGTTACCTCGCTAACCTAAAAACTAAATGATGGTTGGCTGCATTGCTATCATAACTAACAAGATACTTCGATTCCCATGTGGCCCTTGAAGCCCCCCGGGACCGCACTGCACCCAGACCTGCACATTATAGCATTAAAGCATTATATATGTGCATTCTACGGTAACTTCATGGTTATGTGAACCTGTGTATTCATTTTGTAGACATCTGCTCACTGTATAGTACTTAACTTGGCTCAGACGAAACATTGTCTGTGCCGTAATCATAATAATACTTTTTAAATCGGAAAAAGCTGTAGTAATGCGTGCAGTGGCATAGTTTATAATATTGTAATGTAATCATGTGATATTATTGATTTATTTCCATTCTTTAATGGCATTATAGGGAAGTAAAATGGTAAATAATATGATTTAATTGATTTTAACTTATAGTTAGGTTGTTTACAAATTTTAAAAAATTACACTTTTGGAAAAATGTGTCTCAAACATGTACTTAACATTGCAACCTGCATATGAAATTGTACAGAAACCGCAGTGTAACTTCACACTTCAGCTATCAATATGAAACACTCAGAGCAGCACCTGCCCGCCTCCTCCCGGTCTCTGCTCTCTCATTGGCTGCAGCTCCTCGCCAATCTCATTAGGCAAATCGGAGGTAAAATCGTGTAGTGTGCACCTAGCAAAGCGATTTCTCTTATTAAAAGCGCAGAAATTGCGAACATTACTGGAATCCATCATTGGTATGTTGAGCCTTCATTTCTAAAGCTTTCTATGATCCATAGTTAGGCTGCTACCTTCTGAGCTTCACATACATGTTAATGTAGCTTTGTGAAAATATGTTGAAACTTTCTCTCAAAAATATATACAGAAATGTACAATATAAAAGATACATGTTGAAATTACTAAATGTTAATTGTTTACCTCATAACATGTCTGTGCAATGTAGAACACATTGCACCCAATGAAACCAGCTACAAAAAGGAAGTTTAGGTGGTGCCATTGCGGGGAATGCATTAAGTCATGCTATAGGAAATAATGCAAGCTGAAGGGTTATGCTTATGTTTTGGAAAGAGGTTTTAGACTTTTGCTCCAGAGGAAACGTTTTGGTAATTGCTCTCCATTGAGAAACAATACACTACTGCCACCAAATGAACTCTTTTGATCGCCAATTGATCAAGCACATTAAAAACATAAAATAAAATAAGAAGAAATTAGACTAAAACATGGCCAACGAATTAGATTTGTCATTTTAGTTTTGACTAAGATTAATGCAGACAGCTTGACTAAAATCTTACATTTATTTTAAAAGACTAAATCAAAAACACTGCATTGTAACTATCTAGTTATGGATACATTTATTTTGGCAAACATTTGTTATTTTTTATTTTATATATTTGTTTTATTCAAATTTTGTAGTATTGTTTTAGGTCACTGATAACCTAGCTCCCAAAAGGCGGAGGATGTAAACGAGGATAACTCCCTGGCATTTACACTGTCCGGCCTCATTCAGCCCAGTTGTCAACATACCTGCTGACTCTTTCACAGGGATCTGAAAAAGCAAAGAAGTGCACCAGTGCAGCAAGACAGAGCAGCAGTCGGGCTCACAGCCCCGCACTCCAGCACGAGCAGCTTCAGCCGGGCCACGTCTTGCTCCTGAACTCGCCGAGGAAGGGAAGAATCGAAGGCAGGCGGTGGAAGAGATTCAGTCAGCGTCGTGCACAGGCCCGGCCGGGGCACTCGAGACCTCACGACCCAGGCTGTCAGCCGCTCCGGTCCCTCACTGGAGCATGAGCAGAGTCCCAGGCTGCTGCAGGTTGTCCCCAGGGAGGAGAGACAGTGTCCACCTGCCAGTGAGCTGCCCAGCCTCAGAGCGTCCGGCTGCAGTAGCACATCATTCCCAGAGAGCAATACGAGGAACGCACAAGGCAAAAAAAAAAAAAATACAGCACTCTTCAGAGCTCTATATCCACCTCTCTGGGACTTGTCAACTATTCAGACCGGTGTTAAAGTCTTGGGAGTTTGCGTGTCCTTTCACTGGAGCCCACAGATTCAGCCCCTACAGCGTGAAGAATCAGTTGAAAACTAGTGCACCAGCAGCCCAGACCATTCAATACAACCCCCCCCACACACACCAACCACCCCCACTGCCACCCTCCTCACTGCAGTAAAGCGAGACAAGACTGTGCGTGTGAGTGTGTGTGTGCGTGCTTAGAGACGGTGTCATTCAGTCTCATGTAACGCTATCTGTGCTAAATAATCCTGCAACCATCCCCCCCCCCCCGCATCTCTCCGGGGCAGTTAGAATGTTTCAGCTCCGGCCAGCAACCTGTCGCGGCGGTGACTGCCTCACTCCCCCAGACATTCCCTGACAGCCGGGCCCGCACCACCGGCGGCCCCCCGCGGCAGCACCGCAACCTCGCACACCTGTGTCCCGTGGCGGATTTGTACTTACAGGCTGCCTAACACCTTGACAAACAAGTGAATGTTGCCTCATCTAGAACCTGGTAGATAAGTGGGGATGCGTGTGTTTGGCACACATTTGGTCAAACAGACTTTGGCACCATTTGCAATGTGGTCTGTTTGCCAGTCTTTAATATTGTGGCAGATGGGAAGCTTTCTGATAATCGGCTGCTTTTTGTTATTGTTTTGTTCTAAGCCAGAATGCATCCAGGGGGTTGGCCTGTCCAAATATAGCAACACACTCACACACACTCTCACACAAACAAAGGTGAACAACTAACATTTTAAGGAATTCAATTCAGCCACTCTGTAAATGCTAAAGCCACAATCAAGCTGTTTACATTTTAACTTTTCTGTTCTCCTTATTTGTGCGAGGACCTGCACTGGGATGCCTCAAAGAACAGTTTAATCTACTTTACATGATCTTTGTAAGCATGGCATGACAATGTAGTGTGTGTGTGTGTGTGTATGTGTGCAGACAAGATTCTAATGGAGAATAACAGATTCAACAATAAACGCATTGAAAGCGCGTTCTGAGCCTGTTTGAAATCAACAGATTGCATTGTGATGCTTGTGTGCATTTCGTATCTGTGTCATCACACTGTCTGTTCCCCGGACTGTATGAATTAGATACTTTAAATGATGTTATTTATTTATTTTTCCACGAGAACCTACTGACAGCGCTGAAGAATGGCTGTTGACAAACGGCCGCCGGCCACCCCAGGAAGTTGCTGTGAGCTGTGAAAAGAAACCGAGGTAACTGAGAACTTAAACTACCATCCTGGACAGCATCGGACATTAAACATTAACAGGGTCTAACTCTCTCTGGCTACAGGTTGCGTAACTCTACCCTGGTTTTTCTCATTAACGACCACACAGGGAATTTGACCAAAAGCACGAAACTGGGCAACAGGGTCACTGACACCAAACAAAGTGAAATGAAAATCAAACGGATTTACCATCACAAGCATAGCAAAACCCCCCACACCTGCACTGGCCCATATGAGGTCCACAGTTTGGTGGCAATTGTACCACCAGCGTCTCCCCATGGGAAACAGCACCAGCATCAGAGGAAGGACTTGACAGTTTACACACAATATTAAATCTTCCCCAAGGAGAACACATCACAAGCTCAGCAACAAAGTGATTGTAATGTTTTTTTTATTTTTTTGGAGTGTGGGGGTGGGAGTATAGTATTTGTTTTGTAATTGTGGGGGTTACATTCGTTCAAATCGCGTACTTTTACAGACTTCATTCACTTCCAATGGTTTTAGACTTAAAAAAATAATAAAATAAATAGATTGTAAGGAGTCCAGTATGAGTACACCTTAATAGCTTATGTTTTAGCCCCGTTTCTGCTGTGTGACAGGCACCTCAGTCTCATGGTCAGGTGAATGACAAGTAAATTGCACTCGAATTTGCTTACTGGTTTCTTGCACAGATTTAAATAAATGCTTGTTAAAAAACACAAGGAGAGACACAGTCATACAGATTAGTTAGCATTGGAGACACACACACACTCACAAACACACACAATTCTAATAACCAGAGCTGTATGTTCTTAGACTGAACGTGTTCTATGCAATGCTAGCAGAGAAACTTGTTTGCATATTTTATTTATTTAGTTTTAAATTCCAGTTTCACTTCAGAAGTCAGGAAAGTGCACAAGCCAATTGGGACTTGTAAATTAAACAAGGAAACCACAACGACCTTTAATAGTTCAGTGTCAGATACAGCCCTGTGAGTTAGTAGCTCTCCTGACGCCCCTTGCACTAGAACAGAAGAGCAAATAATAACCTAGAGGATCGCACCATTATCTAACCTGTGTTCATGTTTCAGAATCCATTCACCTGGCCTGTTCTATCATAAACAGAAGCAGGGTAATTGGGGCACTGTGGCATGAGAGCTTAACCCACACCAGTCGACCTAGACATGCGTGTCATAGTATCAATACTTTTTTTCGTTTTTTTGGTACCAGAACTAGTCCTCTGTAGACTCTGGGCGTCCGTGTTCCCACTGCGACTGAACAGCAGAGCAGACACCCGCATGTGATCGCCACGGGCCTGTATGGAGGCCTAGGTTGTACTCTTGATTAAATTAACATGGTGGAGAAAACAAGGAATGGGGGGAAAGACCAACTCAAACAACAATAACAACAATAATAATAATAATAATAATAATAATAATAATAATAATAATAATATATAACAAAGGCACCTAGCTAAAAAAATAAATACCACAGATAGAAAAAAATAATAATCAAAATAACTTTTTTGCTGTTGTTGTTCTCAAGTATAATTACAAACATAAATACTAATTTATTTTCTCACATACTGCAACTACATAAGGTGGAGCTATGGGGGATCTACTGGGCGAGTGGGAGGACAGGTGTAGCGGACAGAGCGGTCACTCTGCTGGTTCCTGGGTGAATGTCTTGTGCTCTCTCTCTCTGTCGGGTCAGTCCAGCATATTCACAAACAATGTACAATTCAGCCATCTTCTCCGTGTTCCACACAGGGGGAGGTTCTGGAGCAGAGATACAAACACAAAACCCCATTATAGATTTCTAAGCCCTCTATCCCTGCAGCAGAATGTGACCCTTAAGGCCTGTGAAAGCCACAGATTTGGTGATTTAAAACACAAATAACAAAAAAAATACTAAAAACTAACATTTGGCGGCTGTATTCTAGAAGGGAGTGGGACAGGAAGTGAAGGATTAAGGGCTGTCATACCACCGCTGGGGGGCGTCCCCAGTGTTCAGTGTTTGCGGCTCGCTGTCCGTCTCGGTGGCACCCCCGACTCCCACGTCGGACCGTTCCTCACCCTCTGACAGCAACGGGTCGCCGTCGTACTCGTAGGAGTAGTAGGACACCTCGAACAGGGGGCTGGGCTCGTCCTCGGCTGGGACAGAGGGAGAACATGGCGTCATTTCAGGAGACGCACACTCACACGCTTTAGGGATTACCCAATTCTGAACGGGCAGTTTGCTGGAACGTACTTCTTTGGAAATGTATTAGAAACTCTGAGTTGGACAGAACGTGGCTGGATTCCGGATGCAGTAACACTGATCAGCCCATAGGCGTCACCCTATACCCACTAACCCTAGCTGGTCTCTCAGACAACCATGTGATAATGAGCGGGCTGTGCAACTGTCTCTCCGTGAATGCCTGACACAACCGTGCGGCCACAGTGAGCTCCAAACTATCTGGTCCCGTTGACAGCTGCATGCCAATCAATGAGCAACGCTTTCCCTTCAGGGCCCAGTTCGCTCTCAAAGAAAACAAACCCAACTTTTTCATAAAACAGTCCGTTTGTGGTGCAAACAAGTGGTGAATTCTATAAACTGCCTGTTGTGTACAGTATAAACCGCTTTATATGGGTTCTCTGCAGCTGCTGGGGATGAGGCAGCTTTCCTGCATGGTGATGCAGACCCCGAAACACGCTTACTTTCAAGGAATGTCTTGGCAAACTAGAGCGCATTTTGCAGGTCTGCAGGCTACAGACGTGTCAAAACAGGCATGGTCATTGAAGAGGAGAAGGCGAAAAAACGTTTGCTTTTACAAGGTGCAGTTTTTACACCTTATTACAAAGATCCCCACCCCCCCGCTCCACTGGCTAAGTGGCAGAGAACAAAAACTCAAATAATTGCTTCCATTACATTAAAACAACAACAGTGTCTCGCAACAAAAAATTGTGTGTAAAATATAAAATTGCCTGAGAAACACAAAAAGTGTGTAATGAAATGTAACGCAACGAGATGTGATACAATGATTTTGAAATCATGCCGGGCTGAACTGCTGAAATGCATGCATGCAGGCCAAAAGCCTGGCTGGGTCACAGCTGCTTCTTCAGCTTGGAAGATCTGCGGAGTTGTGTTACAGTGATGTTTTACAGAAGCACACTGCTCCCCCCCAGCCCCCGCTCCCTCACTGTCGCTGTGTGTGCAGCTGCAGGCCGTACAGTCTGGTGCTGACAGGAACAAGTCAGGACAACACTTGGCTGAACAATCAAAGTTGGGAGCTGTTTCAACTGGAGAGGAAAACCAGGAGGGGAAGATAAGGCTTCACTTAAGGTGTGTTGACACCCTCTCAGAATCATAAAGAGAGAAGAAAAAAAAAAGTTGGTTCATTTGTGCCTTCTTGTGTTTTATTTTTACAGACACGTATGTTAGGGGCAATAAAGGAGTGTGTTGGCAGGAAGGGTGGGTGATGTACCTGGCAGCAATGGGATGGGGTCCTGCTGCTCCCCTCCCCCAGTCGCCGGCTCTGGGTCCTCAGGTGCACCCCCCACTGCGGACAAACACAGAGAGAGACGCAAACAAACACACGCAGGTGAATAAGCAGAGGGAAAGTGAGCACGGAGGATCTTTCTTCTCTCCCCCACCCCCCACCTCTCTCTTCCCACTGTGACGAGTGCGGCTCTTTGTTGCTGCCCGCTGGGAGTTTCTCAGCAACGGAAACGCACTCTGTCATTTGGGACACCCTGTAATACAGTGCAGCGCAGCAGGGAGGGCCCACAGCCCCCCACAGGCACCCTCACCTGAGCAGCTGTCACACGGCTGCGGCACACTAACACACGCCCCTCTCTTCTTCCCCTGCTGGTGTGGGGGGGTGCTTTCCGAATTTAACCGGTCTGGACAGACTCTGAACACAGATTTAATTGCACAGCACTGACAGCCCCTCTCTCTCTCTCTCTCTCTCTCTCTTACTCTCTTGTTCTCTCGCTCTCAGCTCAGAGGCGGGTGGGGGGCCGGGGGTGTCAGTCGGGGGGGACGTACTCTGCGGGCACTGGCTCTGGGGCAGCTGCTCGATGCGGGTGCTGTTGCGGCAGGCGGCCACCTCCATCTGGCAGTGGTTCTGGTAGAGCATGCCGTCGGAGCCGCACACGGGCTCCCCGTCGTAGCCGCAGTCCCGG